>NW_015662583.1:989122-990603 GCF_001515625.1 Sinocyclocheilus rhinocerous | reverse complement strand
TTTTTTCACCCACAATATAATTTCTTGCTCCTCTTTTAGTTTGTAAGTGCAGCAGGCTTTGACTCTGATGACTGACTGCTGTTGTTTCTGGTTCTTCAGCTGGCTTACTGTGTGGTTCAGTTTCTAGAGAAGGACAGCACACTTACTGAGCCGGTGGGTTTCAGCAGCAGCTTCTGTTCGTTTTCTTTCTTTCGTTTCTCGTCTCCTCTCATAAAGCTGTTTTTGTCTTCTACTCTTGAACTAGCTTTTACCAGCATATTTAACCAGGCCTTTTCAGCAGGGATCACTTCATATTTTACACACTACCAGTCAAATCATTTTGAAAAAAGTCTCTTCTGCTCACCGAGGCTGCATTTATTTGATTCAAAAATACAGTAAAAATTGTGAAATTGATGCTGGAAATACAGCTTTGATCACAGAAATAAATTACAGTTTAACAGATATTCACATAGAAAACACCTGTTTTACATTACAAAACTATTTCACAATTTTTACTGTATTTTTGAATCAAATAAACGCAGCCTCTGTGAGCAGAAGAGACTTATAAAACATTACAAATCTGAATTATTCCAGGCTTCAGAGCGCGAGTGTAGTTGCTGAGGAGTGTTTTGTTGGTTTCAGGTGGTGATGGCTCTTCTGAAATACTGGCCAAAGACTCACAGTCCAAAGGAGGTGATGTTTCTGAACGAGCTGGAAGAGATTCTGGACGTCATCGAGCCGTCAGAGTTTGTTAAAGTCATGGAGCCCTTATTCAGACAGCTGGCCAAATGCGTCTCCAGTCCACACTTTCAGGTCTGCTGGACCCACAGAAAGCAGCATGCGTTCATGAAACAATCCCCATCTAACTGTTATTACATTCGTGTCGTCCTCAGGTTGCGGAGCGAGCTCTCTACTACTGGAATAACGAGTACATCATGAGTTTAATCAGCGATAACGCGGCGAGGATCCTGCCCATCATGTTCCCCTCGCTGTACCGAAACTCCAAAACCCACTGGAACAAGTGAGTCACTGTTCACAAGTCTTCATTCTGGCAGACTAGTGTTCCACCTGTTATCCAGAATATTGACTAATTTGGTAAATAAATGAGTGAGTCAAAGGGGCTTTACGCATGTAAAGAGGTCAGCCAATCATAAGAAAGCTCATTTGCATATGAATGTCCAACAAATACTGTACTGTTTAATTGAAATCATCAGAGAGGATGGAAAATGGAAAAATTATGTATAAAAACATATATAAAATAATTAATTTTTGACTACTATACACCAAAAACAGAATATATATATATATAAAATGTTGTTTTTCCTTTATAATAACATGCAAAATAGTAAGAAGGTATGTAATTATAATTATACACACACACACACACACACAAAGAAAAACAAAGTAGATAGAATAGAAAAAATAGAAAGCTGCTAGTTTTTTTTTTTTTTAAATAAAAAAAAAGAAGATAAATAGATAAAGTAGAATTAAAATAGAATAAT
>NW_015662583.1:983262-988558 GCF_001515625.1 Sinocyclocheilus rhinocerous | reverse complement strand
TTTTTTCCCCTCAGAAATTCTGTGTTATGTATTTAAATGTTTCTGGTTATCAAATGAAGGCATACAAAATTCATTTAATTTATCTTTTAATTATTGAAAATTAAGAAAACTTTATTTTTTGGCAAACAAAGGGGATTTACTATTAAAATTAAAACATGGAAGAAATGTTTTGTGTGATTATTCCTTAAATAATGGTTGTTTCATTTTAGTAGTAGTAGGCTATGTACATTCTACTGAAAAATAGTAATAGGCACAATGTCTTCAAATTAAACCAGACTTTTATTTTGACGGGTTGCCGTGAATACCTTTACAGTTCTGTGTATGAGATATGACGCTAGTTTTACTCAAATCAAACGCTAAAATGCTCATGAAGTGACTCTCAGAGCAGTTCTGGAGATGTTGTTCATGTGTTTACGTCTTCATTTAGTGAGACGCTTCAGTATGTGTGTAGTAAACAAAACCGACTTTTGCGGCTTAATATTTACAGATACTAGTCCATGATTTGAGTTAAGTGTAATGACCTACTTCTGATTAATTAATTCAAAATTTGACAAATTCCGTGACATCCCGCATTAAACTGTGAATTCCGTTTTTATGACTGGATTCCGTCTGTGTTTTCCGCATCGCGCAAATCATAGGGCCCTATATATTCCAGGTTCAGTAGAAGCTCTATCAGCATGTTTTAATTAGCACTGACCATCATTTTGACACGTCCATCAGTTTATAAACAATATGTGACCCTGGAGCACAAAATCAGTCATAAGAGTACATTTTTCAAAATTGAGATTTATACATCAATGGAAAGCTTATTTATTCAGCTGATGTATGGTTTGTTAGGATAGGACAATATTTGGCTGAGATTAGTGGTCGACCGATATATCGCCAAGCCCGATATATCGGCCGATATTTGGCATTTTTCAAATGCGTTCGAGGCGAGACTTTTATTTTGACGGCAATAATTCATTCATAACCAAAACAGCGCTGTGTTTGCTTGGAGATGCCAAGCGGCTCAGCTGTGACTTTGTTTGGAATTATTTTCATTAACGAAATACAGCAAAAACAGAGTTCCTAAAATGTAAGTCACCTAATATTAACTGCTTGTTTATTGAACTGTGATATAAAATCAGTAACACATTTGCAAACACTATTTATACTTATTAAAAAGCTGTCACTCATCTCAGTTCATGACGATCTCACAAACTTGTTATAATCAATGAAACTCTACACTGCACAATTAGTCTTATTTACATTGTGTCTACACTTTGTTATAATGAGAGGATAACTCAGCACTGAACAAATACTACAGTGTTAATTAATTAAATTAATACAGCTTTATCCATATAACATCGTCTGTTATTGCATCTGTTAAAGTAAGATGTTAATATTTTCGACAAAAATCACGATTCATCCTAGATAATTTAGACTTACAAATGAGGACAATAGAAGCAATCAAAAGCAACAAAAGAGCAATAATATGCATGTGCTATATTAGTATATTATTATAGTGTTATATTTCAATTTCACAAAGAAATGTGCAGCATTTTGTCTAAGCAATAATAAAAGGACACATTTAATTTATAATTTGTCTTAAATCTCATTTTGTTAAAAAAAAACGTGAATCGAATCGAATCGTGAATCGAATCGAATCGTGAAATCAAAATCGTGAATCGAATCGTGAGTTGAGTGAATCGTTACATCCCTACCAGCGACTTAAGACTGCTTTTGTGCTCCAGGCTCACATATTTGTTGATAGTAATGCATTTACAGTAGAAATGCAATGGTTGTGAGTGCATTTGTTTACATTTTGTGGTAATCAACATGCTTGTTAATATTGGAAACAATATTATTAATGTGCATTTATCTTTGTTAGTTCCTTTTAAAACGGTTGTACTGTAAAATGTTTTTTCTGCTTTAGTTTCTCATGCACATCGACTCCAGCAGCCTCAGCAGTCCGATGGACATGGAGACAGACGGGCCGATCATTGAAGATGTCATGATGCTGAAGAAGACCGTAGAAGAAGAAGCCACTCAGGTAGAAGTGCTTTGGAAATTAGTCTCTGATTCTCACCGAGGCTGCATTTATTTGATCAAAAGTACAGTAAAAATTGTGAAATATTATTATGATTTAAAACAGCTGTTTTCTATGTGAATATCTGTTAAACTGTAATTTATATCTGTGATCAAAGCTGAATTTTCAGCATCATTACTCCAGTCTTCAGTGTCACATGATCAATTCATCGGTGCATTATTCTGAAGAAGAAATGTTCCCATAATCTTTCTTGCCTCTGAAATTACTTTTCCGGTGACATAAACGAGGCAGAATGCGTTGTGAAAATATCACCCAATATTCAGGTCTCATAAAGTGTTTATTCACTCTTTAAACACCCTAAAAGGTCTTAAATCAGAGCAGAAAGTCTCAAAATCATAAAGTTGTGGCATTAAGTGTTGCATACGCTGCAAAAAAATGAATATCTATAATATTTTTGTCTTGTTTTCCAGTGCAAATATCTAAACATTTTTAAATCGATGCATTTATTTCAGATGCAAAATTAAGATTTTCTTGTTTTCTGAGAAATTGATCAAAATTAGGTGAGTGTATGTTTAAAATATGTGTCAATGGAGAATGAAAACTTATTTTTCTTTGAATTAAGTTGATATTTCTGAGCACACTGACAGATATTTGTTCATGATTTCATCATTAATTCACTTCATTTTGATCAATTTCTCGAAGACTTCGTTGTGTTTTTGTCATTTGTATTATTTTTTTGTTGTTTTTAAATATCTGCATAGTTTTTATTCATTTTTCTTTTCAGTTTTAATTATTATAGTACATAAAGTTAAAATGAAAATGAGAAATGTTGCTTTGGAAACAAGCTAAAATAGAATAAGTTACAGATATTCACATAGAAAACAGCTATTATAAATAGTAAAAATATTTCACAATATTACTGCTTTTGCTGTATTTTGGATCAAATAAATGCATGCTTGGTGAGCAGAAGAGAATTATTTAAAAAAAACATTAAATCTTACTGTTCAAAAACCTTTGACTGGTAGTCTATCTATCTATCTATCTATCTATATATATATAAATATAATTTTTTTTTTTTTTCCCCAGTTAACATTCATTTTATTTCAAGTAACGAAAATTTTTTTTTCTTTTCTTTTGCTTTTTCTTTTTTTACGGTTTTAGTTTAAAAAAGGAAAATGAACAATGAAACACAAAAATGAATCATCATTTACTCCCCCCTCAAGCTGTTCCAAATCTGAGTTTCTTTCCTCTGTTGATCACAAAAGAAGAGATTTTGAAGAACGTGAGTAACCAAACTGTTGCCAATAGACATTGACTTCTATAGTAAAAAAAATAAAATAAAAACACTATAGAAGTCATCAACTGTTTGATTCCCAACATTCTTTGAAATATCATCTTTTGTGTTCAAGAGTAAATGTGACCGTGGAGCACAAAAGCAGTCTTAAGTCGCTGGGGTATATTTGTAGAAATAGCCAACAATACATTGTATGGGTCAAAATTATCGATTTTTCTTTTATGTCAAAAATCATTAGGATATTAAGTAAAGATCATGTTCCATGAAGATATTTTGTAAATTTCCTACCGTAAATATATCAGAACTTCATTTTTGATTAGTAATATGCATTGCTAAGAACTTTATTTGGACAACTTTAAAGATGATTTTCTCAATATTTCGATTTTTTTGCACCCTCAGATTCCAGATTTTCAAATAGTTGTATCTCAGCCAAATATTGTCCTATCCTAACAAACCATACATCAATGGAAAGCTTATTGATGTATAAATCTCTGACCCTTATGACTCTTTTTGTGCTCCAGGGTCACAAATGATGACTCTTTTCATTTTTGGGTGAGCTGTCCCTTTATAATAACCCTGCTGCAAATCTCATGCGGTTTAATTTCGCCTCTTTGCTCAGATCCACAGAGACCAGCGTAGAGAGCGTCCCCTGATACGACGCAAGTCCGAGCTGCCTCAGGATATGTCCACCGTGAAGGCCCTGGAGACGCACCGGCGAGCCGAGGACATGATCGACGCCCAAGACGGCCACTAGAGGGCCACAGACGCCCAAAAAACCCAGTCCAGTGTGACCCACAAACACACACACAAACCCGTTCTGGCCTCCAGAAGCAACCGCGCCGGAGCCCATCTCACATCCAGACCCCAGTCTAGTCCCTTCTCATCTGCTTCAAGCTGAACCGCAGGTGGTTTTTGGCCAGAGCGCTTGCATTCGGCGCGAGCGAACGATTCTCAGGTTGCCGCGGTCAGATTTCGGTCTCCTCGGTGGTTCGCGTCTTTTGTGTGACGCTTGGCTTCGCCTAGATGTGCATTTCGCATTTTAAGAACGAAACGAAACCCTTCCGTTCTTGTCCAAACACTTTGGCAATAAGTTCGTCCAGGGAGGTTTTGATTGTTCAAACAATGGTGAATGGCCTTATGGTGGTTAATCAGTGTTTAGATGAGCATGAAAGCTTTTGAACAGGCTATAGATACAGAGCGCATTTAGGCCACGCCCACACAATCCAACGCTCTCCATTGACTTTCTATTGCGGGAAGCTGCCTCCGTGTCATTTCTGACTTCTAACAAAAAACAGAGCAAAGCTGCTGTGTGACGAGGTGTACAGCAAACAAGCTAAAAAACCCAGAACTACGTTTTTTATAAGCTGTCGACACAAAAAAAACCTAAAAATAGTTGTAGATGTCGGAGTATTTCACGTTGGGCCGTTCAGTTGGATCATTTCTCAAACAAAGGGAAGATTAGGAAAAGGGGCACTAGACCAATAAAATTTCGTTTCTTAATACATCTCCTCCTCTCAGATTCACATAGGGTGGTGAAATAATCCTTTGACATGGTTAAAAATAATGAATGGGCTTGTCGCCGATTATGTTTGCCTCCAGTGGGCGCCGTTCTCAGTAGAGATGCACCGAAATGAAAATTCTTGGCCGAAGCCGAAACCGATCAAAATTAAACACTGGGCCGAATACCGAACACGGAGTTTTTTTCCCCATGTATTTTGCCAATTTTTTTATTTCACCATTGCATAACTTAAAAAGCCAAAATGTGCTTTTTACTGTTTTGTCTTGCTTTTCAAAGAAAAAAAATCTATTGCAAAACAACAATTTAAAAATATTTAACACTGAACATTTTTTACATTCTAGCAGACACTATACCACAAAGCACAATTTAACTTAAAATTAATAAGTTAGTAAAATAATAATTTTTGGCCATCAGACCCCCTTCTTGAATCAGGCATGTATTTATTTATTTTTTT
>NW_015662583.1:978636-982915 GCF_001515625.1 Sinocyclocheilus rhinocerous | reverse complement strand
TTTATGAATGTTGATAGAGTTCTTGCTTTTTCTCAACTTTTATTTTGGCGGAAACGCGCAGGAAGACCTCAATGCTTCCTTTTTGTTGACAGCAGATTTATAAATGAGTTTCATTACGAATACGTCGTACGTATCGCTTTGTTTACTGTACACCTTGTCACATAGCATCTTTTAGGCATTGCTCTGTTTTTTTGTTATAAGTCAGAAATGACACGGAGGCAGCTTCCCGCAATGGAGAGCGTTGGATTGTGTGGGCGTGGCCTAAATGCGCTCTGTATCTATACCAAGCGGCAACCTCCCGCTCTCTCTCGTGAAGCCAACACAGAAGTGACTAAAACTGCAATTCGTCAACTGGCCGCTAGAGGCTGGCTGCAAAAGGGAGTCAATCCCATAGATACCCCATGTTAAAATGCCCAACTTTACAGCAGAAAAAAACGTGTTTACAGCCTGGTTCAAAAAATGATTTTGGTCTATATAGCTAATTTTGCCCTTCACGACATCTGTGAGGGGGGTGAATTTTTTTAGAACTCATCCGTTTAAATTATATTAAGCCTTACATTTCTACATAATTAAGGGCGTGGCCACTTGAGTGACAGGTGGATTGCCGCTGCTGTCATCTCCGTCGAGCTAGGTGGGCGTGGCTTCAGCAACCAGCTCCCGCCTCTTTGCCCATTTTCGATTATCCGGGAGTGACGCACGCCTGCCAAGATGGCGACGGCCGGCTCCGCCTACTTTAGGCTTCAAAAACGCTCTTCGGAACCCTACGGGTGACGTCACGGACACTACGTCCATGTTTTTATACAGTCTATGATCTATACCGAACGGTTTGTTTGCCCAGTTGCGTGTGCGTTTTCTGACCAAGCCTTTATTTGCATAGAGTGCCTTTTTAGCTAAAGGAAAAAGTATTTTTCGTCTGAAATTTAGCTGGTTTCGCTCGTAACAAAAGCGGTCAAGATGGGACCCGGAGAAGCCCGACTTTTCCTGATAAACTTGAACGACTTTCTCCGTTTGTTTTCTTGGGTTTGGTTGACGACGGATCCCTCTGAACCATTGTTTGAACTTCCATTGGGTTTTATTCTCGGCCCGTATAAGCTCGTCAGTCCGATTTGAATGTGCAAATTTAAATAGGTGAATAGACAAAGATGTTATTTTTCTCTCTCCCAACTTTCTTTGTCCATTTTCGGTTTTTAATTTCAACTCCTTCCTCTTATGTTTCGGCTGTAGTGCTAAAATCTAAAAACGTAACTCTATGAAAGATCATTTTTCTTGCCGTTCGTTTCCAGCTGGAAGCTTTCATTGTGGTGAACTTCACGTTTAGTTTCATTTCATGAAAGAAAATACAACTGCAAAGTGTCCTTTAGTATGCATCCCTCTACTAAACGGCTTCATCTGATATTGTACATATTATGATCCATCTATTATTGAATGGTAGATCTCTTATTTTGTACAAATTTTCTCGTGTACAGATGAAAACAGTTATTAGCCACTTGCAGACAGACTTCCGTAACTGCGTTAGAAAGTTTAGGATTTAATTTCTAATGTTTTGTTTTGTTTTTTTACTATTTGTAATAGAACTTTTCTGTCTCTGCATTCAGCTGTCTGATGAGATCCATCATAAAATAGCCTTCATATGTGCTTTTCTCCAAATCTCAAGTGGTATATGTCTATATACATGAAATAAAGAAAACGTGTTTTATATTTTCATCTTACATGAACGTGTTGATTGTATTCTGTGTTATGCATGCGTGTTGAAGAGTGAGCGTATATTAGCTTTGACAATGAAATTTTAGCACTAAAGTAGTTTTTGAAGGCTTTTCTCATTCATTGAAGTCTTTAAAGTTATTTTTAGTTTGATTGGATGCTTTAGATTTTCATTTACTCGAGCGTGTGAGTGCTGAATCTGAAATGCATCGATAATAATTCATTTTATAGAAGCTCCTCATAATTGGGACTGAAAATGGGTGATGAATTTTTAATTACTTTTAATTTGTCTGTAATTTCTCACGAAACACTCATGAATGGAATGGGAACTTTGGGGGAACGTGCTTAATATTCATGAAAAAATGTCAACAATACAAAAAAAATTCTAGCTTAGGTTTTTGTTGATCATAATAAAAATTATTTAAATTTTAGGTTAGTTATTTTCTACGTTTTGCTACTCAAAGTGTTTAAGCAGTGTAATATAAAAAATGAATAATAATGACAAAAACAAAATTACTGAAACATAATATATTATTCAAAATATTAATAAAAGTGAATGTATGGGGGTTTTTTTTATTTAATAATTTTGTTAATTTTACTTTGAGTGAACCGAATACTTTTTCCTTTTTTCACCTTCAAAAAAATTTAAATTTGTCGACACAATACGTATTTGTTTCTTTACTCAATGTTAATCTTGCGTGATAACGTCAGGTGACAGCGCTCGTCCAATCACGCACTCGACTCCAGCAGCGAACGCGCGCGCCGCACAGCGACAGAAAGGGCGGGCTTTTCTGAGGTAAGGCGATTTTACTTCAAGACAGATTATTATCGGTAAAAAACCTTTACATTCGCAGTTATAATCGAGCTACTGTCTCCATCTCTCTGTCCAAGTATAAAGAGATAACGTTAATCGAATATTTGAAGGAGTAAATGCACGTCGAAAGGTTTTACCTCAGTTTTTCGGCGCACGTGACGCTGAGACCGATTGTACTCTAACGACTTTTAAAAGTTATTAAAGTTAGTATTAGCATAATATAAGGCTGCAGTTAACATAGAAAGAAAACAAAAGAGAGCCAGAGATTCACAAATTGTTCTGTCAGCCGAATCTCAGGTTATTATTTGAATAATTTAGCAACATGTTCTAGGTTCTCAGATGTCGATTAATTATCCGTGTAAATAAAAATGGCTTAAACCTCTGTATATCTTGACATGGTATATTTGGTTATTACCATATACGTGTAATTTCTAATAAATTATTCACAGATGTTATCCTGTAAATGCAGATGCACTCATAGTGTTTGTGATAAATGTACCTTTTGTAATATATCAGCTGAAGATATTGAACATTTATTTTTCTATTGCCCTTTTTCGGTTTCATTTTGGGTTGACTTCAAAATAGACATAACAAAAAAATTAAACAAAGCCCTTAATTTAGAGTCTCATGATATTTAACTTTTTCAAAACCCATATTTTTCTGAAAAACAAAATTACATTATTAATCTGTTAATTATTTTAGCAAAGTTTTATATTCGTAATTCAAAAGAAACCATCATATATTACCTTTTGTAACACTGACCTTAAAATATATTTTAAAACCCTTGAGATCACAAAATAAGAAGCTTATAAAAACAATAAAAATTCTAAAGCTTTTCAAATTTATGTAACTGCCCTAATATTATATAGCACTTTTTTTTATTTTATTTTTTTAATGTTTATGTTCATTTTATGTTTTTTTGTTGTTATTCTGTTTTACATGCTTTAAACTGTACAACATTGCCTTATATTTGCCTTGTACTTGTATGCGATGGAACTAAATAAAATAAATAAATAATTAAAAATAGCTCCAAACATCCAATTAAAAAAAAGAAATAGTAAAGTGGGATAGTAATTAAAGTGTCCATCGAATACACACTTCAGAATCCAGGTGGAAGAAGTAGGTCATACGGGTACTTTTCGCCTACAGTTTTTCGAATACTATCGTTGCGTCCGAAATCGCGTACTTCCCTACTATATAGTTGGCAAAACACCGTATGTGAGGCGAGTAGTAGGCCTATGTCTGAATTAATAGTATTCAAAAAACAGATTCTGAAGTGTGCATTCGATGGACACTTCACTAAGCACTGAAGAGACTATTGCTTCAGAATAAATTACATTTACACCAAAAAATAAAAAAACTATTTAGGTCCTTTATTTGGATACAAACACTGAAGAGACTATTGCTTCAGAATAAATTACATTTACACCAAAAAAAAATTTATTAAAAAAAAAAATTTCCCTCGGACAAGAAACTTTTTTACTCGGACAAGTGAATGACGAGCACATGTCAAGGCTTAATGTCGAGCCCTGCCATGGTATATGTCCAGTACAATTTTAACAAATAGTGTCCGTGATATGATTGAGTATCATACGGGTGTGACATTTACGTTTTCTGTAAAAAAACTATTTAGGTCCTTTATTTGGATACAACGAATTTAATGTTCACTACCAGTAAAAGTTTGGAATGATTGCGATTTCTTTTATGTATTTGAAAAAAAAGTATCTTATTCTCACCAAGGCTGCATTTATTTGATCAAAAATA
>NW_015662583.1:977839-978604 GCF_001515625.1 Sinocyclocheilus rhinocerous | reverse complement strand
CTGTGATCAAAGCTGAATTTTCAGCATCATTACTCCAGTCTTCAGTGTCACATGATCTTCAGAAATCATTAATATGCTGATTTGCTGCTCAGTTATTATCATGTACCAGGTACGTTCTGGAGTTCTCCTCAGTGACCACATCTATGATGCTTTTTCTTAATTTAAAGTCATTTATTTGCATGTGATTCTGGATAAACTGAGAATGGAGAATCACTTCTTTTTTTTTTAAATAGATATGATTCTGGAAATAATTGAATAAATAGACAACTAAACAATATAACATAATTTACTAGAGGTTTTGACAAAATGCTAATTGCTGCAGTCTATTTATAAAATCGATTCAATATTCAACGAATTGTTGAAAAAAAAAATTCAAGTTGAACGAATGATTCAACGACTCGCTCATAAAGACTTCACTTGCGTCATTCCTGAATGATTCGATGTTTCTTGAACGAATCTCTTTTTTTAAGTCACTTGTCGCCACCTGCTGGCGTTACGTTGTAATGGATACAATCTTAAGCGTCAAGTCGCTATCAATAAGGTGATTTACTCTATTTTGATCGCTACTGTAGACAACAGTGTTTATATCCGAACCATAAACTTTATCCCATACTTCTGTGATTATTTGAATTTTTGTAACACAGAATTAACGATACAAAAGAGAGAAGTTTGTGAAGCTGTTTCGTACCTGTACATAACTGCTCTGTGGGTCAGGTTTGAATGTCACAGTAGCCGGGTTTCCATCCAAAGTTGCGAATTTAACTT
>NW_015662583.1:974966-977737 GCF_001515625.1 Sinocyclocheilus rhinocerous | reverse complement strand
CGCAAAATGCATTTCCATCTCCCATTATTCGCATTAACCCTTTTTCGCACAAGTCAAAAACCACCTCAAGCGAGCGTAAAAACGTTTTTGCGAATTAAGGCATTTTTATTCGAAATTCAGCGTTTCCATCTCTCGATTCTGATGCTATAAAAAGCGCATAAAAGCCAGGTGATGGAAACCCAGCTAGTGTGATCGTACTGTCAAAGGTTTAATAGACAGCTGAATCGTTGTTATTTAGGGATAAGATTGAATCTGCTCGCAATCTGGCTATTTAAATATCCAAAACCTATAAATCCAAAGCTGTGTTTGAATGACCAAGTCAGCAGCGCAGACTGATTTTCATCACGGACAGATGGATTTCTAGTACTTGGAGAACAAATTAAAATTTATTAAACATTTTATTTATGAAGTGAATGGTCCATTTTCAAAAAGATCAGGGGCTTAAGCCCCCAAAGCTCACAACGCCACTGTCATATACAGTATATTTGTGCCCTTCAGAATGTATATCTGGAGTATTAGTAGACTGTCTGCTTAATATCTGCTGACACTTTATTTTAAAGGTCGTTCAACAGACATTCTGCTGATTATAAGTAACTTACGGCAACTTATTCTACTAACCCTAACCTAACAGTCTACAAATGCTCTAGTTAGAGTTAGTTTACATGTAGTTGCAAAGTTACTTACAGTTAGTAGAATGTCTAAAGTGGACTATCGAAATAAAGTGTAACCGTATATCTCTTCTCAACTTTTATCAGCGCATTAATTTGCTTCAAAACATCTTTTTGTTATTATTTTTTATCTTCACATATAGTTCGGATTGAGTTTAAAAGCATTGCAATAGGGTTGCAAAAAGGTGGAAAATTTCCAGTTAATTTCGGAAACATTCCGGAAATTTTGGAAACTTTCCAGGATTTTTTGTGTGTGGAATATTCCAGGAATTTTTTGGAAAGTTTCCGGAAATTTTTCCAACCCTTTGCAACCCTAATTGCAAATGCTGATTTTCAGGAGTCTTAGTGACGCTACAAATCATTTAAGCTTAGTAAGTGTCTCAGATCATTTCAATGTGAAACATTTACGTTCAGTTTGTAATTTTAATTTTGTAACATACAATTTTTGGGTTTTCAATCTGCTCTGAAAGAAGGTTCGAGAACATTGTCAGATAAAACAGAGAAAAGGAGATCTCTACTCAGGCCGAAAGGGGAAAAGGGTTTTCACTGGAGAATACACAACCTCAAGAAACTCAGAGAAAAGGACAAAAAAAGTCTTCGACTGGAAGATCCATCTTCAAGGAAGCCAATCCGTCCTCATCCCACCGCCGAACCCCAGAGGAAGAACACGAGTCCAAGACTGAGACATCCATCTTCAGAGAAACAAGCAATGCATCAGTGTAGATTACTGTAAAGACTTGGAATAGATTTACCGTCTCAGCTCGGATAACAGATGAACACAGTTCAGAGCTCAAACATACGTCTGCTGTGCTGCTCTGACGGCTGACCATTCCTCAAAAGTAAATTCAAGGCATCCAATCGATATTAATTACATGAAGGCTAAATGAAAGGAACCTGCTGAGTGGGTCTCGTTAAACGTGTGGGTAAATGGTACGATTATGGATTAAACTCTATATATATAGAAAATTGACCCTTATGACTGGTTTTGTGCTCCAGAGTCACATATGTTTGATGCATAAAGATAATTGAACTTCACAAACCATTATATACACTGACACATATCGTACAGCTCAAAAGAAACGCTTTTCATCACAAAACATGTTGATTATGTGGTTGCTAATATACACCCACACTGTAAAAAAACTAATCATGGGTCTTGTATATTTCATTAAAAAAAATTAAGATGATAATTAAAAATAGTGTGTATATTTCATTAAAGAAATTGTGATTCAGTGTTGTATAGAAAATACTGAGGACTTTTTACTAATAAAACCAAGAGATGTGTTTCCCTCATTTTTTTAAAGGAAGCTTAAGCAGTTTTGGGGCTTGAATTGAGGAACTGATTTAACTAAAAAAAAATTAAGGAAAGAAGGCTACCTATTTATTTTAAGAGAATCTGTTTTATTTCAGAGGTGATTATTAGTTCCCAGCATGCTTTGCATATGGCTGGATATGGAGAGTACATTTTGAAATTAAATGCTATTTTATGTGTTTTTGAGTGAAGGGAAACATCTATTAATGTTTAATGTTCAGTTATGTTTGACATTTGAAAGAGTTTCTGTTACATTGAAGCTTCCATTGCACAGTGCAATCGTTACCGTTGTGCAGAAGAGTAGAGATTGTGTTTATGGATACTACTCTTCTAATGCATTAAGTCTTGTTCAGTGAGCAGCAGCTTCCAGTATTTCTCAAGTATTTTCCTACTTGAGCTGTTTGGCTGTCTACAGTCTTTTAAATGTACAAAATAACTCAAAGTCAAATACAATCAGACTTCACTCAAAATCACACACTGTAAAAAATGATTGCGATTTTAACAGTAAAAGACTAAAAATGCTACAGTAAAAACCTGTTAACTGGTTAACAGTAAGTTTCCATACTATATGTAATTACATTTGTAATTACATTTAATGTGATTTTACAGTAAAATACTGTTAAAAATACGGTTTTTGGAAGTGAAAAATAAAAAGTTATTGTATAATTTACAGTGAAAAAATTTAAATTGGCACTCCCAGAATTCCCTGCATGACACTTCATATATATATATATGTGTGTGTTTGTGTGAATGACATGTGCACCTTCTATATATATATATATATATATATA
>NW_015662583.1:969855-973933 GCF_001515625.1 Sinocyclocheilus rhinocerous | reverse complement strand
TTCTTAGTTTTTTCTTATCAGTTGTGTACATTAGAGTTTTATCTTACATCTAATGTCGTTAAATTCATGTTTATTGCATTATTTCAGTATCATGTGTGTCACCATGATGGGGTTTAGTGTTTGTGTGAATGACACTGTGTGCAACTTTTATATATAAGTATTGCCCTCCTCAGCTCGTAGAAATGCTGTTTGTGATGAGCTTTGGTTCATCATGTGACTTTCTCATCACCACCAGTTTTTGGTGGTATCAGTGCATTACAATGGTTCAAAACAGATATTAACACTTCAATATGTTGGTTTATTAACATTACATCAGTTAATGAAATACGGTATTTTATTGTGAATTTAAGTTAAGTCTGTAAAACCTAAAATGTTGCTACCATATTTTTTACGGTGAAGTTCTGGCAACCAGCCGGTATTTTACCGTAAATGTAACAGATTTTTTTTTACAGTGCAGACTTTTGAGGATCAACTGAAAATAAATGAGCACATTTCACTAGTTATATTAAATTCATTGTGTCACAGATTAATTAATTTAGGAGATTTCACAAGAGTTATTCAGGTAGATTCCATTAAAAAATCAAGCTTGAAAAACTACTCAAAAATATTAAGTGTAATATTGTTACCTTAATTTTTTTAAGTAAATAGCTTGTTCCATTTTTTACATGTAGTTCAGTTTAAATGTATTTATTGAGCCTTTTCGCTTATTTAACACATATTTGTTAAACATATTGTTGACCCGGAAAGGATTTTCTTTTTCCTGAAATTGCTTTTTAATTATACCACCTTGGGATAAAACGTACCGTCTTTGCTCACACATGCTCTTAACAACTTACTGGTTGTATTATTACTAATTACTGATTATTTATTTATTTATTATTATTTTTAATTAACTTGTTTTCTTTGAATTACCACAGGTTTTGTGTGTGTGTTTTTTTGGACTGGTTGATTGTAGGCCTCACTGGTCTCAGTTTATTTATTTATTTGTTTCTGTAAATATTGCCAAAATGATCCACAAGTATGCTTTCTTCTCTCAAAAGCTGAGGTGCATAAGCTCAGATCAATGAAGCCACAATCAATCCGTTCCAAAAGGCAATAAATACAAAACCTGTGCTAATTGAAAGAAAACAAGTTAACAAAAAGGTTTAATCAAGGATTTGCTGATGATTTGCAAGCAATTTTTAATACCAAATAACAAAATATTTTCAGCACAGCACAAGGGTTAATATATTCATTTATTCAATTTATTGTAATATTATTTATTTAATATATGATTATATAATTTAGGTATTTTGATACTTCACCATTTATTTATTTCTGATTCACAGTTTGCAGGGAACAGCAATGGGGAAGAAACCTGCAGGTAGTATTTTGGATGCATCTCACAAATATTAATGGATTTTTTTATTCATTTTTAGACACAGCAATGCTCTTTAATGACACAAGATGGAGCCAAAACCTTTCAGACTACAAGAACACACAGAGGCGGTGAGTCACAAGAAGAGCACTAAAATACAACTAAACATTTTCAACAGTTATGATTTATGCTCGTTTATGCTCCCTAAAGTGGATTTATTTGATCAAAAATACAGTGAAACAAGAATATTGTGAAATATTGTTACAAAATAACCAAATCAGCATATTATTATGATTTCTGAAGATCATGTGACACTGAAGACTGGAGTAATGATGCTGAAAATACAGCTTTGATCACAGAAATAAATTACAGTTTCACAGATATTCACATAGAAAACAGCTGTTTTAAATCATAATAATATTTCACAATTTTTACTGTATTTTTGATCAAATAAATGCAGCCTTGGTGAGCAGGAGAGGCTTCTTTCAGAAACATTAAAAATCGTAATTATACATAAAATCATAAAACTTGGATCACTTGCAGTTTCAATTTCAGTATATTAGGTGATATTTGATTTTAGATATATTTAACTTACTTTTTTATATGGTAAACAATTGTAGTACTATAGTACAACAATCAAATCCTAAATCAGCCAGTCATTATGTATTGCTCATATAATGTGAATCATATAAGGACTAAAGCAAATTTAAAATTGACAGTGTGACATGTTTCTTATTAATGTTTCGTACTAGTGTCCTTTAAGCAAAATCGTATATAAAACTATTAAATATAATTCTGTTGAATCACCTAGACCTTTTTTCAAAGTAATGTCTTTTTTGTCTATTCTGACATTTTCAAAAACCTCGCATTTTGGGTTTTTTTTCTCTCAAAACCGTTATTCATCTTTCTGTCAATTGTGTCTAAACTGTTATGCTGTTATTTTCTCTCTCAAGCACTAAAGATGAGGTTTTGAAGAATCTTCACGTTTAATGTCATGCATTGCCATTGATAGAGATGCAGCGGATGGGTGGATTATAAGTAAATATTTGCTTAAATTTGGGTTTGTTCCTAACAACATTTTTAGAGCTAGAGCTTTTGAGGGTCATTATAAACAAAAAGTCTCAGTTTGTGTTCCATTGCAAAAAAAAGGATGAACATGAGGGTGTGCAAATCAAGGTTATTTTCAATAACTAAAACTAAAACCATGAATTTTTTTATTTTTATTAAAATAAACATTAACTGAAATAAAATAAAATATAAATGGATAATTCACACAAGAAATGAAAATGTCGTCATCATTTGCACCAGTGTTATTTTAGTATTCATATAATATTTTTATTTAATATTCTTAATATTCAGTAGTATACTGTAGTTTTCATGTATGCATTTTTTAAATATATTTTCTGTTTTCATTTTAATTTTAGATTTTTTTTTTATGTCTAAACAGTTTATTGTATTTTAGTTTTTAGTTTCAGTTTATTTAGTTTAAATTTAGACTAAAGTTAAACTTAAAAACTAAAACTTTATTTTATTTCATTTGGTTGCCAAGGCAACTCATTTTAGTTTAGTTTAAGTTGAAGCACTAAAATGAAATAAACTGAATAAAAACTAAAACTTAATTTTCAAAAATCCATATGGACAAAATAAAAATGGTGAGAAACATGAATTTACTAAAACTTTCACTAAAAGTTTGATTTTTTAAATTAAAATTATTAAAATTAAAATTTAATTTTTTAATAAAAATTTAACATTTAGATTAGAATGCAAAATATCAACAAAAACTAAAATCCTAATGATACAAAAATAACACTGCTGCAAATGATACATTTTTATTTCTTGGGTGAACTATTCATTTAATCGAGCCTCTGCGGTCAAAAATGATCCCAATGGGATGGCGACACGCATCCGAATCCTGTCTGACCAATCAGATTTGAGGAAGATCTACCAACATATTCCCAATATTGAATACTTGGCTGCACGCAACGGCTCGGTTTCCGTCTCAGTGTCACGTTTTCCCTCTCTCCCCCATCTCTCCGTGACCCAGACGAGAGCCTCGTATCGCAGGCAGATGAGGCTATCTTGACCTACTTCTGCTTGCTGCTTATGCCATGGTTTTTATTTGGACCTTGCCACCAACACCGGGTCTTTTTAGGTGAATACAGAGACGGTGGGGAGAGAGACGTGAAGACGAAAGAAGATAGTCAGTGAGCTCTCCATGACTCAGAAATAATAAAGCAGCGTGCAATTAAGTGACACATCATCGCTCAAAACACATTAGCGTTTATGCTTCTCGTGCTCGGCATGAAATTCAGAAGACAGCAGTGTGTTTGCTCCAGCGTTTCTTTAAATATATGCCCACAGGAAATTAAAAATACAAGTGAGATCTCAGTAGTATCTTCTAGTCAGGAACAAGCCGGTTTTAACACAAATTAAGACCTTAAATCGAAGCATAAACTCTTAAGTTATGGCATTAAATGTGCCAATACAAATGTCTAGACATCCTTAAATCAAGCTTGCATCTTTACTTGAGATGCAAAATGAAGATATGACGATACTGTTGTTGTTGTTGTGTGAAAACAAACTTTTAAAAATAAATGTCCCATTGCAAAAGAAAAAAAAAGATGAACATGAAGGTGTGCAAATCAGTTATTTCAATAGCTAAAACTATAATACCATTAAAAAAAATAAATAAATAAATAATAATAATAATAATTATATATA
>NW_015662583.1:960128-969020 GCF_001515625.1 Sinocyclocheilus rhinocerous | reverse complement strand
GTAAATCTGAATCCAACAATATGAAGTTACAAGAAAAAAAAAAAAAAAAAAAAGATGAACATGAGGGTGTGCAAATCAGGGTTATTATCAATAGCTAAAACTATAATACCATTAAATATATATATTATTTGAAATAAAATTAACATTTACTGAACTGAAATCAAATATAAACGGAAAGTTCACCTTAAGAAATGAATATTTCATGACCATTTGCATCAGTGTTATTTTAGTATTATAATTATATTTTTTGTTGATTTTTAATTATTTTATATACTTTGTTTTCATTTTAATTTATTTAAAATTAATTTGAGTTAATTTTAGTGATTTTATGTTTTTGTCATTTTTATGTCTGTATAGTTTTTAAGTTTTATGTTATAGTTTTAAAAGTTAGACTAAAGTTAAACTTTATTTATTTATTTTCAGCTAGTTGCCAAGGCAATTAATTTTTGTTTAGCCTAAGTTGAAGTAATAAAACTAAATAAATTAAAACTTAATAAAAACTATATAGACATAAAAAACCCCAAATAATATACATGACAAAAACACTCAAGAAAATTACTAATTTAATTAATTAATTTTTTTTTTTTTACCTAACCCTTCCACAAATTAAGGTCTTAAATCAGAGCATAACGTCTTAAATTCATGAAGTCTTGTCATTAAATGTTCCAGTACAAATATCTAAACATCCTTAAATCAAGATATATTTACTTGAGATGCAAATTGAAGACACAAAGTCTTGTTTTCTAAAAAAAAAAACTCAACAAAATTAAGTGAGTTTGGACTTAAAACAAGAACAAATATCTGCCAATGAGAAACAAAATCTTGCTTTCCCTTTGAATTAAGTTGATTTTCTGAGTCTTTCTGAGTCTTCTGAGTTTTAATCATAAACTCACTTCATTTTGATCAATTTCTCATAAAATAAGACTTTATGTCATGTTGATATGAAAGTAAATATGGCCTCCAGTATATTCTGCTGTATGAATATTTGAATATGCAATACACCAAAATAAAGATCAGAACCTCTACTTTTAAACAAAAAAAAATCAGTTTTATTCTAGCTTAAAGCATTCTTTTTTTATCAACACTTGAATATAGGTAGGTTTCATAAAAATGCATAATTTTGAGCAAAAAGGTGAGAAAATCACATTTTTATCAAAAACTACATCTGGATAATATTCAGTACGATTATCAAAGCATAAATCCAGTAAATCGCTTCCATCAACACCTCCAAAGCTTGCACAGACATCTCTTACTAGATCAACATTTTACTGTAACATTATGCAGTTTTCATTTATATGCTGTGTATTGCTGATGATCGCATTATTTTTCATATGCATCTGTTTACATAAGAGATCGCTCGTTTCTCCGTCCTGTTCACGTGTGATTTGTTTCGGGAGGTTTTGTACTCGTTCAGAAGATGCGTAATAGCGCCCCGAGTGTATAACAGTGAAAACACGGAAAGCCGTAAAAACTCGTCTTTGGCGGAGAAGCGTTTTCTTGTAAAAGACGAGATAGCTCGTCAGTGGCGGGGAAAGAGTTAATTTTCAGGATGCCTAGTTCAAGGCAGCATGCTCGTTTGAAACCAAATATTCCGTAGACCTTGAAACCCTCGGAAACTCAGAAAGATTTGCACACTTGCTATCATTTCAAAGATGGATTACAAGCCCCCAGCTCGAAACAGAAAGTGCCCTGATTCTGCCGTTTCCGCCGGGAGGCGCTCCGTTCGCACCTTTGAGCTCCGCTTTCTCTTTGTGTGTCAACCTGCTGCTCGGTTTTCCTGTAAAATCTCCTACAGTTTTCCAAGCTCTTGAGCCGCACCAATTTCCAGAGCTGTCTCTTGCGGTGCACGCACAGTGGGAATCTTGGAAGTCGGTGGTGATGCGACGTCCATTCCCAGAATGCTCCAACTTCCCAGTTGCAGTGTACGTGGGATGTGCATTCCCTGAATATGCAACTTCACAGAAGTTTTGCACGGGCATCATGGGAGGCAAGTGATGTAATAAGGCTAGAAATGTGGTACAAGGCATGCAGCAGTGAGTGAACTGTAAATTGCTTTATTTATGTCTCGTTGGCTGACTGCTGCGTGATGTATTAAGCCATCGGTCAGGAGATGTTATATGCCAGATTAGCTTTTGATAGATGACTAAACCAGTGAGTATCAAGCAATCCAGTGTGGTTTGGCTGTGTGTGGGAGGTTTATAGGGTTTTTTTTTTTTTAAGAAGTGAAGGTGCGCTCTTAAATATAAGGCTCCTAAATGGGTTTAACAGACTGGAGCCAAAGGAGAAGCTCAAGGTCTGTGGTTGTTTAGGTAACTATTTATGAAGTACATACTGGACTGTCAAAAAACCCAAGAGGCTGGATGATACCTAAACCCAATACACTGATCCAGGCAACATAAAATGTAATAACTACCCAACATTACAGTCTGTTTATAGGCAGGTGAAAATTGGAATTGGAAATGTGTGTAGACCGTTTGCAGTCAAACTACAAAACAAAGCTGAATACACAGTTGCGCTTGTGGATACACAGCTTATGCCACCGAGTGCCTCAAAACATATTTCAAAGATTTGATTCCTCTAAACTCCAGTAATTAGTTCTTACTTAATAGTTCGTTTTTTGGGTTTCGGTGGATGAGTGTGTTAACACTTTAGTGTTTTAAAGGAAATAAGCCTTAAACCTCCGAAGAAGCTCATAGCCAAAAATTATTCTTATTCAAAAAATTTATTTTCTTAGAATTTTTGTCTTATTTTGTGTTATGTTTTTGTCTCTTCTAGTATAAAACATTCTTAAATCAAGATATGTTTACTTGAGAAACAATTACTCAATCCTAATTCTTGTTTTATAGCAAAAATGATTTTTAAAAATTAAGTGAGTTTATGCTTAAAACAAGAACAAATGTTTGTCCGTGGGGTAAAAAAAAAAATCCCTTTTAATTAAGTTTATTTTTATGCAATTCTGTTTTATATCTTGCAATTCTGATTTTTCTGTGCAATTCTGATTTTATATCTCGCAATTCTAATTTTATATCTCGCAATTCTGATTTTATATATCTTGCAATTCTGATTTTTCTGTGCAATTCTAATTTTATATCTTGCAATTCTGATCTTTCTGTGCAATTCTGTTTTTATATCTCGCTATTCTAATTTTATATCTTGCCATTCTGATTTTTCTGTGCAATTCTAATTTTATATCTCGCAATTCTTATTTTATATCTTGCCATTCTGATTATTCTGTGCAATTCTGATTTTATATCTCGCAATTCTTATTTTATATCGTGCAATTCTAATTTTATATCTTGCAATTCTGATTTTTCTGTGCAATTCTGATTTTATATCTCGCCATTCTTATTTTATATCGTGCAATTCTTATTTTATATCTTACAATTCTGATTTTTTTGTGTAATTCTGATTTTTCTGTGCAATTCTGATTTTATATCTTGCAATTCTGTTTTTTCTGTGCAATTCTGATTTTATATCTTACAATTCTGATTTTTCTGTGCAATTCTGATTTTATATATCTTGCAATTCTGATTTTTCTGTGCAATTCTGATTTTATATCTTTAAATTCTTATTTTATATCTTGCAATTCAGATGTTTCTCGCAATTCTGACTTTACATCTCGCAATTGTTTTTTTTTTCCGCCACCAAATAAAAAATATAATTGTGACTTATCTCACACTTCTGACTTTCTCATAATTGCCAGAAAGAAGTCAGAGTTATGAAATACAGTTTTAGAATTGTGAGAAGAAAAGTCAGAATTATGAGAGAAAAAGTTGCAGTTACCCTTAAAAAGAAACTCTTTTTTTGTGGTGATGATCTCTGGTGCTGCATGAAGCTTTTAAGAGCCTTCATTATGGAGGTTGATGAATATGTGCGGGTGAAGGATAGAGAATGGCTTAACGGGGTGAAGTTGGGTCAGGACTGGGTGAGCTAAGGAATGAGAAAAGCACTAAAGCCTCTGCTGTCTCTTCATCAGTAATCCAATCATCAGGAGAGGTCGGAACAGCTGTCATGCACTGCTACTTTCTCAGGACTTCTTTTTGTAAACAAATATTCAGTGCTATTAGATGATTAGATGCACGCACCGACTAAACTCTGAACACACCGCTGAAATGTTACTTGTGCACAGGCTTAAAAACAGAGCCTTTAAATTGCACAAAATATTCTTTTAGTGGAAAAAAGGTTCATTAGATTATTAAAAAAGTGTATTTAACAATTGTTCACTGAAAGGTTTGGGGAACCAAATATAATGGTTGTTGCATCACTGCCAAACACACAAACAAATAAATAAATAAAAATATTGAGCCACATTTTTTTAAGCTTGTGTCTTTTTTATATATATAAGAATTTTTATAAGAATTATAAAACCAAAAATGAAAATTCTATCCTTTATTTACACACCAGGGTTTCCGTGGGTCTTAAAAAGTATTGCTCTTTCACAAATTAAGGCCTAAAAAGGTCTTGCATTCATAAATGTTGCATGCACCTCTAAAAGTGAATCTCTTCCTCTGGGTTTTTGTCTTGTTTTCCAGCAAACGCATCTAAACATCCTTACTTGAGATGCAAATTATGAAGCACTCGGTATATTTCTCTATCATTTTGTGTGTAGTTTGTGAATCATTTGCACTGTTTGTATTTTTGTTGCACAAGACAATTTGCACATTTATAAATATCTGCCAATGGAGTATAAAAACGTTTCATGTGGCTCATAGTGCACAAATTGTATGTTTTTATTGAGCTTGCACGATGATGTTTTTGTCTCTTCTGCAGCTTGAACTGTCCTCGTATGGAAAAGAACTGCATGAACATTCTTCCACATGCTGCAATAAAGTCTGAAACGACATGAAGGTGAGTAAATGATGACTGCATTTATAGTTTTTGCATGAATAATTTTTTTATTTTGGATCGTTTTGCACCCTGGAGCTCCCTGGTGCTGTTATTGTTTCAGTTTCATGACTGCTTTTCTTTCTGCTTAAAAAGATATGCAGTATTTGGACACTTAAAATGTCTGAATTGCAATATCAAACCAGGTGTGTCTTTAATTTTTATCCCAGGAATCTCGCATGGCAAAAAATAAGTATTTCTGATATTTTTGTTAAAAAATAGATTTTTAAATGTGCCAAATTCAGATTTTATAAAAAAATAAAAATAAAAAAAAAAGACAAAACTATTTGAAAAGTACGTTGCCTGGAAATATTTTAATTCATATATTATTTGGATGTTAATATGTATAATATAATATATTATATCGGCTACATATAAAAAAATTTGCATTTTAAAATATATTTTATTCCTTTAGTGGAATATATATTTACAGTATACATCAAATATGTTAATATAATATAATATAATATAATATAATGATCATAAAATGACGTGTGTTCATATACAAACTTTGTCAAAAAATACATTTTTTTTATGATTTATGATAAATAAATACATTTTAAATGTATTTGAAGCATGCTGTAAATATATATATATATATACAGTATTTTGACATTACTTACAGTATGCTTACATATGGTTAAAAAAATACATAAAATGATCATAAATAATCAAATGTGTTCAAACTTTGTCAATAAAATACATTTTATAATATATTTTGAACAGTATATGTATTTTTCATATTTTCATATGTGTTCATATACAAACGTAGTCAAAAAAATACATTTTATAATATATTTTGAACAGTATATGTATTTTTCATATTTTCATATGTGTTCATATACAAACGTAGTCAAAAAAATACATTTTATAATATATTTTGAACAGTATATGTATTTTTCATATTTTCATATGTGTTCATATACAAACGTAGTCAAAAAAATACATTTTATAATATATTTTGACATAATATATTTTAATTTAGAACTGTTTACACAATATATATATATATTTACAGCATGCTTCAAATACATTTAAAATGTATTTATTTATCATAAATCATAAAATGTGCTGATATACAAACTGTCAAAAAATACATTTTATAATATATTTTGATATTACAGTATAATTTGTTACAAAATACATGAAATAATCATAAAAAATGTGTTTATATACAAACTGTCAAATATATTATAATAATATATTTTGGCATTACTTACAGTATGCTTACATATGGTTAAAAAATACATAAAATGATAATCATAAATCATAAAATGTGTTCAAACTTTGTCAATAAAATACATTTTATAATATATTTTGAACAGTATATGTATTTTTCATATTTTGAAACCTGCATTTAAATCTGCACGATGTTTATTTAAAGTCAGTGCCACTTATTTTGAAGTTTTGTTACATAATGCAACTGTAAATGTGATTGAGCAGAAGCCACGGTTAAGCGCAAGACAAACGGCGTCAGTCTTTATGGGTTCGCAGCGAGTGCATCTGAGTGAACTGAGAGTGGATGCTGTTTAAGGACTCTGTGGTATTACAGGGTGAGCTTCAGGTTAGTGCGAGTACAGGATCAAGCGTGAGTCACTGCTGGATTCCACCGTAAAACCACCCACTGATCCTCAAGCACACTAAGAAGTTTGATCCGAAGTGGATGAAGAACTAATCTCGATCTGGATTACTGGATATTATCAGCAGAACGGAAGTTAACCTCAGGAAACCCTCACAATCTACTATCGCTTACAACACAACTGCATTTACGCAGCGTCTCGTTACATTTATTCCCAGCAATCTCACATGGCAAAAACACGTATTTATGATCTTTCTTGGATTGCATTTTAAAATACACACACACACACAAAAAATAACTAAATAACATGCAGAAATGATGTTGCCCAAACATATTGCAAAATATATAAGTATTTTAAAATATATATTATTTGACGATGTTTGGGGGTATTTTAAAATAAAAAATATACAAAAAAATTACACACACACACACACACACACTCGCATACACACACACATACACACTCGCATACACACACACACACACACACACACTCGCAAACACACAAACAAATATTAAGTAAATACATAATAAAATGATATATAATTATATGAACACATATCTTTATAATTTAAGATCATTTTATGTATTTAAAGCATGCTGTAAATATATATTCTGTAAACAGTTCTAAATTAAAAATATATTTAGTTTAAAGTTTTGTCAAAATATATTATAAAATATCTATTTTTTGCAAAAGTTTGTATATGAACAAAGATAAAATTTATTTTATGTATATTTTATATATATTCTGTAAAAAAAAAAAAAATATATATATATATATAGTAACTGTTTTAAATTGAAAATATATTTAGATTAAAACTGTCAAAATATATTATAAAATGTATATATTTTGACCACGTGTATATTTAAACCCATCTATTGCTTTATGATTTATGATCATTATGCATTTCTTTACCAAAATATATTTGAAGCATACTGTAAATAATGTTAAAATAAAATGTATATTTTCTTTGACATCATTTGTATATGAACACACATCATTTTTAGAAGTCATTTACAATGCCAAAAAAAATTGTTTTTAAATTAAATATTCAAGTAATTGTTATCAAAATATGTAATGAAATACAATGTGTACTTGCAGACTCTTGTAGATTCTTACTGAAATGTATATATATATATTTTTTTTTTAAGTTACAATACCCACAAAAAATGGCCAAATAACAAATAATGAATCATTTAAATATTTACATTTATATAAATATATTTTGTATTATGTTTGGGCAAGTATGTTCAATTTAGAACTGTTAACAGAACATACATTTACAGTATGCCTTAAATACTTTTTGGTAAAAAAAAAAAATGCATAAAATCATGAAATAATGTGTGTTCATTTACAGAATTTGTCAAAAAAAAGTCAGTCAGTCAAAAAAAAAACCACATTATTATTATTATTATTATTTTGTCAGGGCAGGTATTAAATGGTATGTTTTTCAGGTCTCTGCACTATGCGTGTGTGCCGGAGTCACGTCAGGACACGGCTTTCATCAGCTGTGCTGAGTAAAAGCCCTGGACGTGCTTAGCGTGCAGACACAGGTCAGGCTGCTCACGGCTTCGTCCGGTTCGTTAATCGCTACAGATGGGCGGAAATCAAACACAGGGGTCACGCCGGGGTCGAATAAGCAGATTTTCTCGGTGCATTAAAGCCGTGAGACATCCGAGAGAACGCGCTCGGCTACAACATGTTGCAGCGTAAACTCTCCCGGGATTCTCCTCCTCTGCAGGATCCCCAGCCGGCTGGAAATGCGTCACAGTTATGCAAAGTAACCTCGGGGCATGTGGGAGGATTCGGGAAGAGCTGCCTGCATTAGCAGCTTGCATTAGAAGAGCTACTTCATTCCTCGTGGAGCAGATGAATGCGGTTTCTTTGAATAGATGCTAAAGAGCTCCCAGAGGGGAAACCCAGCAACATCTGATGCTGCAAATGTGGGACTTTACATAACTCAGAATATCTGATGCAAAAGAGCTAGTTCATATCTGCAGGATCTCACGCCTGAAGCTTTTCCAGGTCCAAATGACGCTTGAAATTCTTAGAGAGATGCACACATTTCTGGCATCATGCGCGTTCCAGTTGTGCCATCCTAATTGAAATTACTGTCAATCGAATGAGTTAATTAAATGTAATAAATGATTACAAATAATGACGTAAAGTTTCTTTATAAAGATGCTAAAATTATACACTATCAGTGAAAAGTTAAAAAAAAAATGTTTTTTTTATTTTTTTACTGTTTTGCTCAACAGGGCTGCATTTATTTGATCAAAAATACAGTAAAAATTGTGAAATATTATTATAATTGAAAACAGCTGTTTTCTATGTGAATATCTGTTAAACTGTAATTTATTTCTGTTATCAAAGCTGAATTTTCAGCATCATTACTCCAGTCTTCAGTGTCACATGATCTTCAGAAATC
>NW_015662583.1:953999-959006 GCF_001515625.1 Sinocyclocheilus rhinocerous | reverse complement strand
ATTATTATTATTATTATTATTTTGTCAGGGCAGGTATTAAATGGTATGTTTTTCAGGTCTCTGCACTATGCGTGTGTGCCGGAGTCACGTCAGGACACGGCTTTCATCAGCTGTGCTGAGTAAAAGCCCTGGACGTGCTTAGCGTGCAGACACAGGTCAGGCTGCTCACGGCTTCGTCCGGTTCGTTAATCGCTACAGATGGGCGGAAATCAAACACAGGGGTCACGCCGGGGTCGAATAAGCAGATTTTCTCGGTGCATTAAAGCCGTGAGACATCCGAGAGAACGCGCTCGGCTACAACATGTTGCAGCGTAAACTCTCCCGGGATTCTCCTCCTCTGCAGGATCCCCAGCCGGCTGGAAATGCGTCACAGTTATGCAAAGTAACCTCGGGGCATGTGGGAGGATTCGGGAAGAGCTGCCTGCATTAGCAGCTTGCATTAGAAGAGCTACTTCATTCCTCGTGGAGCAGATGAATGCGGTTTCTTTGAATAGATGCTAAAGAGCTCCCAGAGGGGAAACCCAGCAACATCTGATGCTGCAAATGTGGGACTTTACATAACTCAGAATATCTGATGCAAAAGAGCTAGTTCATATCTGCAGGATCTCACGCCTGAAGCTTTTCCAGGTCCAAATGACGCTTGAAATTCTTAGAGAGATGCACACATTTCTGGCATCATGCGCGTTCCAGTTGTGCCATCCTAATTGAAATTACTGTCAATCGAATGAGTTAATTAAATGTAATAAATTATTACAAATAATGACATAAAGTTTCTTTATAAAGATGCTAAAATTATACACTATCAGTGAAAAGTTAAAAAAAAATGTTTTTATTTTTTTTTTACTGTTTTGCTCAACAGGGCTGCATTTATTTGATCAAAAATACAGTAAAAATTGTGAAATATTATTATAATTGAAAACAGCTGTTTTCTATGTGAATATCTGTTAAACTGTAATTTATTTCTGTTATCAAAGCTGAATTTTCAGCATCATTACTCCAGTCTTCAGTGTCACATGATCTTCAGAAATCTTAATGTTGAAAATGGTTTTTGGTGCTTAATATTTTTGTGGATATTTAAAAAAAACAAAAATAAATTAATGCATCACGGTTTCCACACAAATATTAATGTTTTCAACATTGATAATAATCAATAATCAAGTTTCTTGAGCAGCATATTAGAATGATTTCTGAAGATCATGTGACACTGAAGACTGGAGTAATGATGCTGAAAATACAGCTTTGATCACAGAAATAAATTACATTTTATTATATATTCACATAGAAAACAGAGGTTTGAAATTCTAATAATATTTCACAATTTTTACTGTATTTGTGATTAAATAAACAGCCTTGGTGAGCAGAAGATTCTGCAAATTCTTACATTTACTTATAGTATGTTTCGACCTTACTCCATAAGTAAGGAGCAGCTTTTCAATCCCCAAAAAATCATAATATTGTCAAGTAGAATGCTATACGACATGCAAATCAAAATCTGCAATAGAAATGCAAATTCAGAATGACCGATTACGAAACCTCGGTTGATAAAGAGGTCTGTTTAGAGGATCAGTGTCGTGTGTTGGAGAAGTGCGAGGTGCGTCGCTCGTTTTTAACAGAGATGCTCTGTGTCTCTATGGTGACACAAATAGATGGATCTCATAGCAACGTGGTTCCCATGGTAACGCGGGATGCAGATGTCAGAGCAGAGCGGTCCAAGTGGGATCACGAGTCTGTTTCTCTCTCCCCAAAACAAGAAGCTTGCTTTCTTCTCTTTCCTTTGGCGCCACAGGCAGCAGGACAGTGTTTCGCTGCTGTTTCAGTTTGACACACACATTGTAGAAACCATAGGGAGGACATTATCTGATTCCCGAAAGCATCTTTCTTTGTAACGTTGTCTAAAAATGAGATATCTTTCTGATCAACTCCTCAGTTGTGAGCCTCTTTGGATGAAAGCATCCACAAAATGCATAATTGTAAATGTAAAAAAAAAGGTGCAGGCTTAACATTTCTTTAAATACTTGTTCAGAACAATGTTGTTTACATTATTAGACTGTGCATATCAAAGCAAACATCCTGCGTAGGACTTTAATCTAGTGCACTAAAAAGTTTAGAAATGTTTAGTTTACTTTGAAACAGTTTTCACTCAGAAATTAAAAATGAAATTTTCAATCTGTCACGTCTGTGTTTTACAGTATATTTAATATGTATTTTATGTGTGCTTCTTTTTAGTATAAATTTCAGAAATAAAAAGCAATTTTCAATTGATCATGTCTTGAAGTTTTACGGTATATTTAATTTGCATTTTATTTGTATTTAATTTTTGCTAATACTTTCAGAACTGTCAAATATAATGCATTAACTGAGATCAATTAAATATATTTTATTATACAGCTCTCTGGAAAACTTAATCAAAATTATTAATTTTTGTGTTTTATTTTTGTTCGTTTTTTAAATGATGACCATTTATTTTAGTTTTTCCAGTTGTATTTATTTAAATTTTTATTTCACTTAACAAGAACGGTTTTTACTTTTACACACACACACACACAAAAAAAAACAATTATGAATTTTTCCAAAGTACTGTAAATATTTACTTTGAAAGAGTTTTCACTCAGAAATTGCCAGAAAATTTCACAAATGATTACAAAGAAGCAGTAAGTAACACATTGAATAAAAAAATAAATAAAAAAATAGTGTTTTCTTGTAAAAAATTTTTTTTTTTTAACATTTTTGAAAAAAAAATTGTTTTACAGTCTATGCTTGTTTTCTTGCTATCCTGTGTTTGGAAGTGAATTGAGCACAAATATTAGGAATTTGAAAATCGAATTGGATTATTTTCTTAATGCATCATCATTCCTCTTATTGTGCTGTTTTAAAGCATGTTTCTAAAGAGCTGACAAAAACGTCTTAAACTATCCTAAGCTGATTTCATGGTCTTAGCTGGTTCCCAAGCGGCGCTTTTTTTGTTTTTTTTGGTGTTTTGGAGTATAGCAGGTAAATGGTGGGAAAGCAAATGTGTCTTCTGGGATTTGTAGGTGAAATTAAATAATGATGCTACTGTTTTTTCTCACAGAGATGATGAAACACAAGCTGAAGCTTCAGTCCACATCATCTGTTCTGATCAGTACCTGCATTAGCCTTATCTGTGGTGTGATGGATGTCAGTCTTACTACCATCTTGACTATATTTACATTTTTGGATCATTTTTACAGTGCAAAAATTCCCAAATTGTTGCGGAAACCTTTTTCACTTAGAAATTTCCCAGTTACAGTAATTACACGACCAGTCAAACGATTTTTAATGTTTTTTAAAGAACTTCTGCTCACCAAACCTGCATTTATTTGATCCGAAATACAGCAAAAGCAGTAAAATTGTGAAATATTTTTACTATTTAAAACGGCTGTTCTCTATGTGAATATCTGTTAAACTGTAATTTATTTCTGTGATCAAAGCTGTATTTTCAGCATCATTACTCCAGTCTTCAGTGTCACATGATCTTCAGAAATCATTCTAATATGCTGATTTGCTGCTCAAGAAACATTTCTGATTATTATCAATGTTGAAAACAGTTGTGCTGCACACTATTTGTGTGGAAACTGAAAAATACAGTAAAAATTGTGAATTGTTATTACAATTTAGAATAGCTGTTTTCTATGTTAATATCTGTTAAACTGTAATGTATTTCTGTGATGCGCAGCTGAATTTTCAGCATCATTACTCCAGTCTTCAGTGTCAGCATACAAGCATTACCCAATTAAACGCTCTATTATGGGCAGAATCGAGGTGACTCGAGATAATCATATGACTAGCTGAAGATCAGAAAGCTTTCAGTGCATGTAGAGCAGAACACAAATCCAGTCAAGAACAACAAGATCTGGCCCCGTTTGCCTCTTAATTTGCTTAGCTCGTTTTAACCAATCAGAGTTATTTTGTGGAGAATTTGCCCTAGTTTTTGCTTCTCGAACAGTGAGACCGGACTCACAGAGAGACCGTGTTTTCTTCAGGATGTAATCCTGGTTTGTTGACCTGAATCTGGCCGCTCGTTTGATGGATTCTGTTGCCCTGATGCAGCGAGAGCGTGTTTTTGTGATGTTTTGGGACGATCGCTATAACAGATTCCCTCTGCCTGCACTCATTCCTCGCAGACTTTCATCTAAACATAGAAACATCATGAGAAATCAATTTAGCTATCATTTCATCCATCAGTACTGATCTTGATTTTTTTCGGAACAACATTTGGAATCCTTTTTTTTTTAAGCATTTAACTATTTGATGCATTGACCAAAAGTGACAGTAAAACATAACTGCAACATTCTTTTTACTAAGTTAAAGCAAGTTTCATTTCACTTTACATATATATATAAAACAATGTATATAGTAGTTTAATATATTTATAAATATTAATATATAAAATAATTAATATTAAATTACACATCCACACATGCATGTATGTATATGGGTCAAAGACGAAAAAGGGTTTAAGCATAAAAACAAGTGTAATACTGCTTTAAATTGTTGTTATTTTTCCCCCCCAAAAAAATTATGTTTAATGTAATTGCAATGTTGTTTTTGCAAACACATGACAGACAAACCTTCAAATATTATAATGCATTTTAACTTTGCTTACAATTATTTATGAAAAACACATGACTTACAAATATATAATAATTATAATATAATTAATACTTTTACTCATTAAATTGATTGAAAGTGAGAGCAAAGACATTTATAATGTTACAGAAGATTTCTATTTCAAATAAATGCTGTTCTTTTGAACTTTTTATTCATCTGTGAATCCTGAAAAACAGTTTCCACAAAAATATTGTGCAGCACAACTGTCTTCAACATTGCTAATAATCAGAAATGTTTGTTGAGCAGCAAATCAGCATATTAGAATGATTTCTGAAGATCATGTGACACTGAAGACTGGAGTAATGATGCTGAAAATACAGCTTTGATCACAGAAATAAATTACAGTTTAACAGATATTCACATAGAAAACAGCTGTTT
>NW_015662583.1:937282-953048 GCF_001515625.1 Sinocyclocheilus rhinocerous | reverse complement strand
ACCCACTAAAATGTCATTCAGTGTAACAATCTTGTCAGGCATATTTACAACAAAAATCAATTTATGACATATTAAAATACTAATTACTTTCACCCCAAATACAAATTAGTTGTAATTTTACATTTTTAAAATTTGCCACTATCCTAGGTTTTCACCATTTGTCAGTAAAAATGTTTTACTCATTTAAAACACAATCAAATATACATACACAAGAAAATATTTTTTTCCACTTCAAAGTTTCATGTTTAATTTAATGTTAATTGCCACTTCTTTGTAACTGTTTGTTAAATTTATTAGCAATTGCTGAGTTAAAATTGTTTCTACACATATTTTTTATATACAGATAATAAATACTATTATTATGTATTCCACAAATATTCATTAAAATGTCATTTTATTAAGAAAATTCAGTAAATATCATCCTCCTGCTAGAACAGTTTTTTTCCAAACTGCTGAATTAAATTACATGCAAATCATAATCATTAAAAATATTTTCGTTGAAATGCAAGAGAATGTCAAAAAAAATCATAAATACAAATATTCCACACCTGATCATGCAATTATGTAAAATGCATTATATTTTGAAGGTTCAGCATTAGTTTTACTTTATACTTTAGTCAGCGAGGTTTATAAAGGTTTAGTGCTGTCATGTAAACTAGTAATAGTTAGTCTCTGTGGTGCTAAACAGCTGTTACTGGACTAACCAATCAGAAAACAGGAGCAGATCCATCTGCTTTATGAAGACACAAACAGCTCAACATTAGCTGTTTATGTCTGTGAATGATGGGAGGTGAAAAACAAATGAACAGTCTAATTGTGCAGCACAACTGTCTTCAACATTGCTAATAATCAGAAATGTTTGTTGAGCAGCAAATCAGCATATTAGAATGATTTCTGAAGATCATGTGACACTGAAGACTGGAGTAATGATGCTGAAAATACAGCTTTGATCACAGAAATAAATTACAGTTTAACAGATATTCACATAGAAAACAGCTGTTTTAAATTCTAATAATATTTCACAATTTTTACTGTATTTTTGATCAAATAAATGCATCCCTTAAAAACTTAAATAATTAAAATTCCTAATTATTTCCATCTTTTCATTTGTAGTGTATATTGCACAATTTTTTTCTTAATTTCTTTTGTCATTATTTATTTATTTTTAAATATTGTAATTCATCTGTGAGTTTGTTTGTTTGTTTATTTAGTTCATTAACTTTTTTACAAATGTTAAATGCCTGTGTTCACTTCCTTTTATCAGGAATAACTGACGAGAAGTACAGACTCTCAAACAAGCTTCAAGAGAAAACAAACCTGAGCGCTTGTCTTTACCGCTCTTAAACAAACATGCTAATAAACACGCTTAACGCCGAATGCTGACGACTTCCACAGAAGAACAATCTTCTTCGCAGACATTCCTGCAGAAACGCCAGAGACTCGACGTCTGGATATCAGTGTGGAGGGAGTCAGACGTAAACCAAACATTAGGCAGTCTCAAATCTTTTTTATTTATCTTACTTTATTTTAATTAAAATTATGAAATTTCATAGCTCAGGAGGAGACTTCATTGAAGCTGAATTGAAGGATTGCTTTTCTGAGCAAAAAATAAATATCATACATTTTCCCCTGATTTACAGAAGACACCCACTAAAATGTCATTCAGTGTAACAATCTTGTCAGGCATATTTACAACAAAAATCAATTTATGACATATTAAAATACTAATTACTTTCACCCCAAATACAAATTAGTTGTAATTTTACATTTTTAAAATTTGCCACTATCCTAGGTTTTCACCATTTGTCAGTAAAAATGTTTTACTCATTTAAAACACAATCAAATATACATACACAAGAAAATATTTTTTTCCACTTCAAAGTTTCATGTTTAATTTAATGTTAATTGCCACTTCTTTGTAACTGTTTGTTAAATTTATTAGCAATTGCTGAGTTAAAATTGTTTCTACACATATTTTTTATATACAGATAATAAATACTATTATTATGTATTCCACAAATATTCATTAAAATGTCATTTTATTAAGAAAATTCAGTAAATATCATCCTCCTGCTAGAACAGTTTTTTTCCAAACTGCTGAATTAAATTACATGCAAATCATAATCATTAAAAATATTTTCGTTGAAATGCAAGAGAATGTCAAAAAAAATCATAAATACAAATATTCCACACCTGATCATGCAATTATGTAAAATGCATTATATTTTGAAGGTTCAGCATTAGTTTTACTTTATACTTTAGTCAGCGAGGTTTATAAAGGTTTAGTGCTGTCATGTAAACTAGTAATAGTTAGTCTCTGTGGTGCTAAACAGCTGTTACTGGACTAACCAATCAGAAAACAGGAGCAGATCCATCTGCTTTATGAAGACACAAACAGCTCAACATTAGCTGTTTATGTCTGTGAATGATGGGAGGTGAAAAACAAATGAACAGTCTAATAAGAGATAGAAGGGTTTACAGTAAAAAAAAAAAAAAAATTATGTAATTTTTAAAAAATAATTTTGGCAGCTGTGGTTGCCAGAATAATTTTGTAAAAAATACAGAAAAACTGTAAAAACATTTACAGAACAAACTGTAAATTTTACAGTATAAAACTGTAACTTACAAACAAGAAAATTTGAGTAGTAGATTCAACAATGCACACTCTGCACAATCTGTTTTGTATCTTTAACATAAACGGTCAGTCACCATAATAATGCAGGTGGTAAAAGAGACAGCAATATGAAGAATCAGTTCATCACAAGAAGCTTTTCCACAAGCTGAAGTATATACTAATATATAGAAGGTGCACAGAGTCATTCACACAAACACTAAACACCATTATGGTAACAAAAATGACACTTAAATAATGCAATAAACATTCATTAAACAACAGAAGATGTGACATAAACCCACATGTACAGAACTGATAACAAACATGATAAACTATTAAGAAACTTAAGAAATACTTTCAAATGTGTCACGCAGGGAATTCTGGGAATATCAGTTTACAGTTTTTTACTGTAAATTATACGCTGATTTGTTCTTTTTTTTACTTCTAAAAATGTTACAATTAACAGCATTTTACTGTAAAATTACATGAAATGTCTGGTTAGATCTTTTACAGTGTTTCCCTGTATATAATACGGGAACTTAACCTATTAACAGTTTTTCTTCCCGTAGCGTTTTTACAATATTTTACAGTTAAAATTACACTCACTTTTTACTGTGTTTGTTTAGTGCTCAAAAGTTTGAAAACATGGAGATGTTTCTGAAAGAGTCTCTTCTGCTCACCAAGGTGCACTTATTTGATGAAAAATACAGTAAAAATTGTGAAATATTATTACAATTTAAAATAACAATGTTCTATGTGAATATCTGTTAAACTGTAATTTATTTCTGTGATCAAAGCTGTATTTTCAGCATCATTACTCCAGTCTTCAGTGTCACATGATCTTCAGAAATCATTCTAATATGCTGATTTGCTGCTCAAGAAACATTTCTGATTATTATCAATGTTGGAAATGCTGAAAAAAAAAATTTTACTATTATATTTTAAAATTAATACTTTTATTCATCGAGGATGCTTTAAATTTGTCAGAAGCCCTCTTAACATAGAAAACAGCTATTTTGCATTGTAATAATGTTTCACAATTTTTACTGTATTTTGTGATCAAAGTAAAGAGTGTGTATTTAGATGCTCCGGACACGCAGGTGGATCGGTAACAATATTATGCTGCCTTTTAAGACACCTTCTTTTAGCCAGCGTTGCATTTATCCTTTGCGTTGAAAGCAGTCCCAGAATGCACTACAACAAGCGCAGTAAAATAATATCCATCCGAGAGAAATGTTGGTTATATCCTTATTTGAAATCCTACATTTACGTGTTCTTTGCATTGCTATTCTTATTAGATTATTTCATTTAAATTAGACGCCAAACTTGAGTGTGTTTCATTTAACTATGAGTTTGTATGAGTTGCAGACAATGTAGAGCATTCAGTTTTAGCTCCCTATGAAGGCAGCAGACTAGGATTAGAAACAAAACACAAATTCAGTTTATTCAGGTTAATTTCAGGGACTTCTAAACGCAGCTTAACCTTGATCCACCTTTTCATTTGAACAGTTTACTGAGCAAAATGTTCGATAAAATAGTTCTTTTAGCTTTCAAAACAGACTGTTTTGTAAATATTTTTTAATCCTGTTTTTGCCTTTGATTATAATACTTTACGTACTTGTGAAAAAAAGATTTTATTATTATATATATATATTATATTTTGATGCATTGCTAATGAAGTATATGCATTATTATTTGTAATGAATATGACTATTTGTTGTCTTTGATTGCAATAATCCACTCAAGGTTGTGCATCATAGTGATTTTTACCAAACAAACACCACTAATTATGGATAACGTGATTGCTTCTTGAAATTGTATTTTAAAATGTGCATTTTTAATTCCATTTGAAAAAATATAAGCTTCAAATCAAAATTGCCTAATGCAGAAGCTGAAATGTTTGCTTTTACAGCCCTGTAAACATAATAAAAGTGAATATGAGAGATAATGTACGTTTGTCAATATACAACAATGCAATATTCTTACTGCCACAAAAAATATGCATGAATTATCTTGCATGCCAGAAAAATGTGTCCTTTATTTATTAATTACATTTTTACATTTCAGGTCCAACGGAGGCGTCCAACTCTCCTAGAAATTAAAACTGATTTAAAGGATGCTTTAGCATTTATAAAAAATTTATAAAAAAAAAAAAAAGAGTTAATATTATACAGTTTATTTATTTTAAATATGAATTTATTAAAAATAAACTGTAATATTAATAGTGATGCTTCGCTTAACAGACACCACTAATTATGGATAGTAGTGTGTTTGCTTTTTTAAATTAAATTTTAAAATGTGCATTTTTAATTTCTTTTTAGAAATATAAGCTTGAAATGAAAATAGCCTAAACATAATGAGAGGGAATATTAGAGATAATGTATGTTTGGCATGTCAAAAGAAAACCAAAATTTTATATTTTGGACAAAAAAAAAGCTTAATTTTCTTGCACAGTCAATTAAATAAATCAATTATTTGTCTGCCATTAATGTATCAATTATGCCGTATCTCACATGACTGTTTATTTTTACATTTCAGGTCCATCTAACTCTCCAAGACATTATGGATCAAACCGATTTAGAGGGTGCTCTACCATTTATTTAATAAAAAAATGTTAATATCATACCATTTATTTAAAATGTTTACTTTAAAAAGATAGCAATATTAACAGTGATGCTTGACTTAACAAACACCTCTAATTATGCATAGTTTGCTTTTTTAAATAAAATGTTAAAATATGCATTTATGCAATATGCAAAATTTTTTAATATGCAATTAATTACATTAAAAAAAACATATAAGCTCAAAAAATATAAGCTCAAATTTTCCTAATGCAAAAGCTAAAATGTGTTTGCTTTTACAGCCCTGTAAACATAATAAAACAGTTTTTAAGGGTGCTCTGTTTGTTTGTTTGTTTGTTTATTTATTTATTTTTAAAGTGTTAACATTATACTATTATTTAAAATATTAATCTTTTACACACACACACACAAACATGTACTCACACACACACACACACACATGCACTCACACATACATGTACTCACACACACACACACACACACACAAACATGTACTCAGACACACACACACACAAACATGTACTCACACACACATGTACTCACACACACACACACACACACACACACACACACACACACACACACATGTACTCACACACACATGCACTCACAAGGGAAATATACCATACAAAAATAAAATAGGATATGTTTCAGATATAGGTATACCGTTTTTGCAATATCTCAAATAAATGCCAGGTTGGATTGATATAAAACAAGTAGGCCTAAAGAACAGAGACAAAAGCACAACAGCTATCATGCGATCGCATGGTCACTGGCAACATAAACATCTGTCTAGATAACTGTATGCATGAAACTAAAACCCGACGTTTGCAGTATTGCGGTTGACTGTAGCAGCAGCTGAAGACACTGATTTGACGCCTGTGTTCAAAACCTAGCGAGCTGTGCATCTAGTGGGGATCAAGTGCACCTGAGATGCACAAAATGCATGTTTGATATGGGCAGGTGAACATTTTATCCTCTAGCTCAAGGGTTTTCAACCTTTACAGATACAGTACAGAAAGCTCAATTTTCTTGACGGCACTTTAAAACAACCTTTATTAAAAATATAAGCTGTAAGATCATTAGTACGTGTTTTCAAATGGTTTAAGCAGCATTTCTTCTCTCCTACTGTAGTTGAAAACCCTGGATCTAGTTTTTTACATTGATCAGAAACATCAAAAACTGCTTTTTAATTTCCAAAGAGCCTTTTGGCATCTATTCTAAGAACCTTACAGTGTAACAAAGTGAGAAGTGCACAGACAGTCACTGAGTTTTGAACACAGCTAATCACTTCAATCTAAAAACACAAGACCGGGCTGGAAAAACATCCATCCGTCCTACATGTGAACCACCAGCGCTCATAGTTAGAAATGTCAATGTATAAAATGTTCTCTCCTGGAGTACCTTCACGGGCCCCCAGGGGTCCACACTGTAAAAAAGTGAAATGTGCAACCCTTAAAAATGCTTTCATTGGTGTAACCTAATGTAATTTTCATTTCTAGGTTACCTGAGAAAGTGCTTTTACAGTGCATGGACCCCTGGTTGAAAAGCCTGGCTCAGTGCATGTTCAGTGCATCAAGACCTTCTCAATGTTTGAGAAAGTGTAGACTGAAACGCCACCGATGACTTCACTGCGAGGTTTGCAGAACCCCAAACACTGATCTGTAGGAGCTATAATGGAACTTTTGAAAACATCGAGAGCGCAGACGGTCGCTAGGTTTTGAAACACGGCCAATGACTTCACAATAAGGACGCGAGAGTGGGGCTGAGGGAAGGAAAACATCCATCCGTGCATCCGTCTTAAACGTGGACCACCGTCGCCGCTTTGGAAGCTTCCAGATCGTTCCGGTAGCGCTCCAGCCAGTCTCTGAGCTCCGAGATCCGGTAGCCCTCCGGACCCCTGCCGCCTTGATACACGACCTTCTCGTCCTTCAGTATGTAGAGGCGCTCGAAATAGGCGCCGTACGCCGAGTTGGACGAGTTCTCCATGGTGTCCACGACCACGGCGCTCCCCGGCACCTCATGGTTCATGAGCTGCGCGGCGCGGAGTCTGTCCTCCAGGCAGCGGTGCCGGGGGATCTGGTAGAGCGCGTCGGAACTCACCCAGCCGTCCGACGGATGCGCTTCCTCGATGTACACCAGCAGCGAGTCCGCGATGTCCGCGTACTGCCGCGCGACGCGCTGGAACGCCGACAGGCGCGTCATGAACGGCGGTCAGGAGCAGCTCCCGAAGTTCAGGATGAGGGGTCTCCTCCCTCGGGCGTAGTCCAGGATCCGCTGCGGGCCACTCCGCTGCGCGCTGTCCAGCGGAACCACCTCGGTGTTGGGCGCCGCGCCGCCCAGATGCGCCGTCTTGAAGAAGTCCAGCTTGTGGCCGTACCACACGGCGCGCAGCGACTCGAGCGTGAACATCTTGTTGGAGTCGGACACGCAGAGCGGCGGATCGTCGGGGCTGCTCAGGTCGCTCTCTCGCATCTTCGTGAGCACCTTCCTCCGGATGCACAGGAAATCCAGGAGCCACAGCATCACGGCCGCGAACAGGAAGCGCGGCAGCAGCATCAGGCATACGGCGGCGTTTTTCAGCGCCTTCACCGTTTGGACACCTGCGGATCCATGCAGCATCTCCATCCCCATCCGGACAGGTACAGATACAGCCGTGTCGTTCGGCGTGCGCGCTCTCTCTCTCTCTCTCTCTCTTTGCGCGCTCTCTCTCTCTCTCTCTCTCTCTTTCTTCCGAGCTCCGAGTCCCGCTTTTTATAGGTCTAGTAAGGATTTGAATGGAAAACAACACGCCTCCACACCCGTGCCGCCTCCTCACATGGAGGGGATTACCTCCTGTCAACTCTCCTGTCTGGAGGAGAGAGAGAGAGAGAGAGAGGGAGAGAGAGATGCGATCAAACGCACCATTCTGCTCGATAGATGGCTTGACAGCTCCACTTTGGAATGCATCGGTGCTTGTAATGCATCGCGTCAAAAAAAGATGCTGAGAGAGGTGTTGCGTTTTTAACCGGCTCATCGTGTCAGGGCATGAACTTGGTCAAGTCGACAGAAAGATGGATTGACGAGATAGACAGTTGCATTATTTTAATGCATTGGTGGTTTAAATTCATCACGTCATGACATGTTTCTTGTTGCAATGGGGAAATCAAGACAGAGATGTTTGACATGAGCGTTGCATTGGTGGTTTTAATGCACGACATGCCTCTTGATGCAAGACACGCTTATTAAACTGTCATGTTGCATTTTTAATGCATTGGGGGTTTTAATGCAGCACATAAAAATGTTTCTCAGTGAACAATACTGTCATCGATGTTAGATTCTTGCATTTTTTTAATGCATTGGTGGTTTTAACGCTTCTTAACGTTTTTCTTATTAAACTTGACCTGAAGTCAGGAGAGAGAGAGAGATGCTGAGACAAATGTTAGTTGTTTTGACATTGCTGTTGCATTTGTTAATGCATTGATGGTTTAAATTCATCCCGTCAGGACATGTTTCTCATTAAAGTTCAGTGGTGACATTGAGAGCTGCTGAGATAGGCTAGATGTTAGATTATTTGTTGTTTATGCACTGGTGGTTTACCTTGATGTCAAGACGTGTTTCTTATAGGCATGTAACGTATCAGATTTTCATGTTGCGATAATTGCAGCAGCTTTTATCACGGTATACGGTATTATCGCGATATATGAAAAGTTGCAAAAAAGTGTTGTCATAATATAACAGGTTTGATAACTTTTTAATATAACATAAAGAACTGGACATTTAAATACAATAAAGCGATACACAAATGTCTACATAAATGTTTCAAATAGATTAAAGTGCAAAAGAATTATAAAGTACAATAGGTAACACCTTACAATAAGGTGTCATTAGTTAACGTTAGTTAATGCATTAACATTAACAATATCGTGCATGTTCATTATCGTGATATATCATATTACCGAATACCAGCGCATGTCAAGTTTCTTATTAAAATTGTAGAAATACAGAGAGAAATAGACGCTGAGATGTTAGATTGTTTGGCCTGACAGTTGCATTTTTTAATGCATCGGTGGTTTTAATGCATGACATGCATCTTAATGCAAAATGTGCTTGTTAAACTTGCTGTGGTGATGTCAGGAAAGAGATAGATGCTGAGACAGAATGATTATCTGATGAACTGCTCATTTTAATGCATTGGTGGTTTTTATGAATCAAGTCAGGAAATGCTTCATGAAATGTCTCGCTGAATATGCAGTGAAATTGGAGTCAAGAAAAGAAACAACAATATACTTCCTTGTTAGATTATTTGACAGCTCCACTTCTGAATGCATCGGTGCTTGTAATGCATCGTGTCAAAAATGCTTCTCAAAGCTGACAGATTGTTTGGCATGACAGTTGAGTTTTTTAATGCGTTGGTAGTTTAAATTCATCCTGTCAAGACATAACTTGCAAACGTGAAAGCGACACTGAGATAGAGGTTACAGTTTTTTAATGCATTGCGTCAAGAGGAGCTTCTTGTGATGAAGTCGAGAGAAAGATGCTGAGATGATTTGACAAGACAATTGTGATTTTTAATGTATTTGTGGCTATAGTGCATTATGCAAAAGTGCTTCTTAATAATAAAAAAAAACATTGGTGAAACTTGAGAGATAGTTTGAGAAATGAGAGATAGATATGCTCAAATAGATGACAAATGATAATTTAATTAGATTAACTGAGAAATAACACATTTAATGCATTGGTGGTTTTAATGCATCATGTATACAGCGATGGTGAATTTGAAAGAGAGAGATGTTAGATTTGACAGAATGTATAACAATAGTCGCGCTGTTTAATGCTATGGCACTGATGAGGCATGCATAATGCAGTTTTAAAACATAATGCACCATGTCAAGAAATGCATCTTAATGGACAAAAATGGTGGAATTGAGAGAAAAAGAGATGAAACATTCAACACTTTTTTTGTACTTTTTAATGCATTGATTTTAAGTAATGTCACATCACATGCAATGTTAACGACAGCAGTCTGAAATGACTTAATGACCATGCAGTCATGCACACAGAGGAGTCAGTGTGACGTTTAAAGCGAAAGACATAAGCGCAAATCAAGGCATGCACAAAATCAATAATTTATTCTATAAATCTATAAGTTCCAATGACATATTCCCAAACTAGGGAATTTTAAGCAATGCCCTAAATGTACATTTGTATGTATATTGCATTGTGTGAGCACACAGATTAAACCCAGACTCTCTCAGCAGCATAAACAAGGCTTACGTGCAATGCTAAATGTCATGATCCCTACTGAATGTATTATATGTACTGTTCATTTGCTTCAGTGTTGCCTATAAGCTAATGAGCTTAAATCCTAACTTTACCTATTCCACAGAAACCTATTTACAGGGGAAAACACTACGTACCTTGTAAACAAAATCCCTTCCCTGTACTCCTTGTGATACAATGCTTGACACACTTTTTCAGATCAATTGTTACATCTATCTGCGGGAAAACTGGACCTCCGCACTGAAAATCTCAAAAAACATCTGAGGTACTTCATAGCTCCCATTAATGTCAAAACAAACTAACTTTGCTGAAAATGACAGGAGTAACAATGCATTTATAATTTACTTCAGTATCCCAGCAGTAAGTAATGGTGTGTTCAGGGAACCTGTTTGAAAACAGTCATTATGTTGATGTTTTGTAGTTTGGTGATGCTAGTGGAGCAGAATTGTAGTACACTCACACACACACAATATAAAAGGGTCATTTATCAAGACAAGGTATTCTTAAAGTTCATCATTTAAGAAAATTCTTTAGAAATGTCTTATACTCAATAAGTGATTTCTATCTGTCAGTACACTATAAAAGATAATTTTTTTGGAGTTGTAAATAAAAAAGATTTTTGTAGTGTGTTTTAAAAGAAAATACTGTCATGTTTTGTACTTAAAAAAAATGGTTAAATTCAATGTTACTTGATGTTTCTTTATAAATATTTTAGAAATTTACTAGTAATTTCTACACCCATTTTTTCAGTGCACACATGATTTTTTTTTGTCCTGAGGGCACGTGTTGTGTCTTTTTTCTTTAGTTTTTTTTTCCTAATCACATATGCATACTTCAGACGTCCTAGTTATGCATTTTTAACAATGTGACAGACACAAGAAGAGTGTAGAAAAGCGCAGATGATATATGCTGCTGGCTCCTAACCCCGTTACCTCCAACAAACTCTGTTAAGAACTTGGCATGAGCCGCTGGGTCACATAAGGACAGCCGAGAATAGGAAAAACAGCCAGTGCCTGCAGCAAACTTAAGAGATTGGCGGAAATCCTAGCCGCAACTACCGTTCGACTAGCAGTGAGACAGCCTACGGTTCATTAATGGAGACCAGCACATCCACACAACACCAGGATTAAAAGGCCTGAGTTTATATTCATCATTTAGCAGATGCTCTCAGTGACTGAAAAACATGAGACTTTAATATTGTACTGCGCTTCAAAGGTGCTTTTGTTCTGATTTTCTTACTAGGATTTTTCTCGCAAAACAACGTAAAGCGAAGAGACGACCGACTTAATAACACAATCCCAGTCAATCAGTAGCAATACCATTAATCAATGACGTCTATAAGCACATTTATGTTGTTCTTATATCTTTAAAACCATATCGGCTAGAATCGGTGCCATTTTAGTATTTTTTATTTACATGTATTTTATTGATTTGCTTTTATTTTTTTATTTGTTTTTATTATTTGTAAGTTTTAAGCTTTTGTCATTTTTATTAGTTTTTGTTCTTTTAAATATTTCTTTGTAGGTTTTCATTTTAATTTAGTGAGTGACCCAATGAACTTTATTGGTTATTTTAGTATTTTTATATATATACTATACTTTAGTATTATTTATATACTGTTACCGTTATGTACTTAGTTTTTATTCAAATTTTTAATTTGCTTTTATTTTTATATTTTCAGTTTTCATTTTGAATTTAATTCAATTCTTAGTTATTTTGTTATGTGCTTTTGTCATTTATATTAGTTTTTATAGTTTTTTTAACATTACTATTTAGGTTTAATTTATTTCAGTTTTAGTTTTTATTTATTTACAGGTATTAATTTTAGTTCTTCAACCTAAACTTATTTAGGTTAGTGTACCAAGGAAACTTTTAATTTTTTTTCTTAGTCTTTAATCTAATATTTATATTTTATTTCAAATTTATTCTGTCACATATAATTTCAGTTAATCTGTTATTTTAGTATTTATATTCTATATAGTTTTATTAAATTTAATTAGTTTTATTCAAATTATTCAATCACTTTTATTTTTATATCTCCATTTTTTTATTTTAATTTTAGGCGATTTTATGTGTTTTTTAAACTCAGTTTTAGTTTTAATTAATTTTTTCTATTTTTTTTATTTATTGATGTGTTTTTATTTTTAAGTCTCTCATCTAATATTTATTTTATTTCAGTTTTATTCTATTCACATAGAATTTCAGTTAATCAGATTCACATAGAATTTCAATTCATCAACATTCACCCAGTGAACTGCTTTTAATTTTATATTTTCAGTTTTCATTTTAATAGTTTTATATTTAATATTTCATTTTTATTTTTATTTTAGTGCTTCAACCTCGACATATTTCATAGTTGCCAAGGCAACATTTAAATTTTTTCATTTAATATTTAGATTTTATTTCAGCTTAAAATAACAAGTTTTAGTTAATGATAATAATGCTTAAATTAACTTTTTTTCCTCCTGATTTCTCTGTTTTTAAATTCATGTCTATAGAAACGTTCAGAGTGTTTTGAATTATTAAAAAAAATCACCCAAGGCTGTTTGTCAGATTCACACAGAATTTTAATTAATCAGTTCTATGCAGAGTCAGTGAATTTTTGGCCGTGACCCATATTGACTAATTTCTGCCTGAACACAAAGTCCAGTTTTCAGCATATCAGCATTATGAGGACATTCTGAGTGGGGCGTTATAGCTAAAATATTCTCATGACACTTCAGTCGTTAATGTCTAGTTTTAATTGACAGCATTTAATTGCGACATTCTGGGTAAAATATCAATTGTTACTTCTGGCAGCCCATGCAGTGTAAAATTAAAATTAAAATGTTGAAATGAAAACGAATCAAATAAAACAATAATATGATCAAGAAATAAATGGATGATTGAGATTAATGCAATAGTAAGATTTGAACTTCACGAGTATGTAACAATGTCTGGTTTGTGAGCTAAGCGTTTATCTGAGTCAGATCAGTTTCAGTTTAACTCACAAACCTGCTCTGAATGACTCACTGAACTCTCCATTGAACTCTATTTGGGAAACGCTTCTGAAGAATCACTGACTCATGACTCACTCGTTCTGTTCCTCATACAAAGTAAATCATGTGACTTTAAATCAATCTTGAGCTCCACAGAAAAACAAAAAAAGATCATGCGAGTTTAAAATGACAGTAAAAGCGTTATTTTAGTATCATTCATATAGTTTTTGTTAATAATTTGAAATAGATACAATTTTTATATTTAGTTTTCACTTTAATTTTAAAGTTTTAGTAATGTTGTTGTGTGTTATTGTCATTTGTATTCGTTTTTTTGTTGTTGTCCATATAGTATATTGTATATGTCTATATAAGTTTAGTTATTTCAGTACTTCAAGTTAATTTAAACAGAAATAAAAAATGTTGCTTTGGCATCTAGTTTAGGTTTTATTTTTTATTTAGTTAATTTCAGTTACCATTTATTTTTATTTGAACGAACAAAATAATTTTATTTTTATTTTATTTTATGTTTGTTTTTAATTAATGATAATAACCAGCCTCGAGTGGTTTATTGTTTTTGTAAAAACAGCAATACAATAAAAAAAAACTGGTGTTTTATTTATGTTTAAAATGTAACTTTTTTTTAAATTTTAGTTGAAATATTATTAATTTTGTTATGTGCTTTTGTCACTTTTAAATTTTTTTTTTCTTTTTAAACATTACTATTTAGGTTTAATTTATTTTTATTTCAGTTTCAGCTGTCTTATTTATTTCCAGTTCATATTTAGTGCTTCAACTTAAATTAAAATTAAATTAAATTCAACTTATTTCAGTTAGTTTGCCATGGAAACTTTTTTTTTTTCTTAGTCTTTAATCTAATCTAATATTTATATTTTCAGTTTTATTCTATTCACATAGAATTTCAGTTAATCTGTTATTTTAGTATTATTTATATACTATTATAGCTTTTATTACAATTATTAATTTGCCTTTATTTTTATATCTCCATTTTGTTATTTTAATTTTAAGAGATTTTGTGTGTGTTTTTTAGGTAACATTTCTATTTTTTCAGTTAACATTTACTTTATTTCAAGTAACAAAATTAATTAAGTAATTAATTAATTAATTTATTTATTTATTTATTAATTTATAGTTTTAGTTAATAATAATAACCTTGATTTATCCATGTGTAAATAACCTTGAGTGGTGAATTGCTTTTATAAGATTTACGGATACATCAATCCGATAAAGAGCTGATGTTTTATTTATGTTTGATATATGACTACCTTTATTATAAATAGGCACTCAGACACTATTACGAACATCACAAGATTATTCTTCTTTTCTTGACAGTTAAATACAACATTACACTAATATATCGCTCATGCATGTCTTTGGACGTGTGATTATAAAGGCTCTTTGCAGTAATGACGCGCTCCAGGTCCGTGTTGTGAGCGTGTCGGCGCTGAAGGGCCCTGCATTAATTATGCATCGCATTTACATAATCTCTTTTGATCCAGGGCTCTCCTCAGTGTGTGGCCCCTCATCTCATCTCATCTCATCTCATCTCAGGCGAGTCGATCGAACCGTCAGCGCGTCACACAAACACAGACAGGTAACCTTCATCTCTGCTGGCTTTGAAAAGGAAAAGAGTTGGAGAAAAAGACTCTAGTGAGCCATCTATATGTAGTCAGCATGTTAAGGTGCGGTGCTTAATTATTCTGAGATTTTTTTGAAAGAAGTCTCTTCTGCTCACCAGAGCTGCTTTTATATGATCAAAAATACTGTGAAAATTGTGAAATATTATTACAATTTAAAACAGCTGCTCTCTCTGTGAATATCTGTTAAACTGTAATTTATTTCTGTGATGCGCAGCTGTATTTTCAGCATCATTACTCCAGTCTTCAGTGTTACATGATCTTCAGAAATCATTCTAATATGCTGATTTGCTGCTCAAGAAACATTTCTGATTATTATCAGTGTTGAAAAAACTGAATATTTTTGTGGAAACTGTGATACATTTTATTTGTCTGGATTCACAGATGAACAGAAAGTTCAAAAGAACAGCATTAATTTGAAATAGAAATATTTTGTTACATTATAAATGTCTTTACTGACACTTTTGATCAATTTAATGATCATGTTTGAGTCTGAAATTATAAATTATAATATTCTCACATAAATTAAGCACAGCTTCCGAATTTATTACAGTAATGCAAAAAAAAAAAAAGAATAGCATTTATTTGAAATAGAATCTTTTGTAACATTATTTAGCAACATTTAATGCATCCTTGATGAATAAAAATTTTAATATAAAAACTGCACTGATCCCA
>NW_015662583.1:936542-937220 GCF_001515625.1 Sinocyclocheilus rhinocerous | reverse complement strand
ATTGTAAGTTTTTCCCACGACACAGATCTGGTTTTCGGTGTAAGTGTGAATAGCCACAAAAAATAAAAAAAATAAAATTACATGGGGGGGGATATATATATATATATTAGTAATATTTATTTAATTTTTAAGGAACATATATATTTACATATTTAAATTAATTTTATTTAATTTTTATATTTTTATTATGATATTATTTTATAATATAAATTTTTTAGCTTTAGTTAATGATAATAACCCTGATTTAAGCATGTGGAAATCACATCTTCAAGTGGCTTATTGCTGCCTGTGTAGAGTGCTCCCAAACACACACTTATGAGCTTCTGTTTCAGTAGACGGCTCACTAGGTTTCGGAGCAGAGCTCTATAGAGGACAGTATTCTGGTGATTTTTCTTATTTCAATCTTGGAAACCCCCCACACGTCTGACGCTGAATCATGAGCCGTGGAGTGTTTTTCTGCCGCAGGATGGACAGATCGTGTCAGTTTATAGCTCCGACTGTGGCCTGTGTTAAAACAAGCAGGTGTTTGTCTTGGCCGCAGAGCTGGAAAGATAACAGAGGCTCCGCATTTTACTGTGTTAAATCATCGGTCAGGAAGTGTCAGGAATCATTTACTGTATGTGAGTGAGTGAGTGAGTGAGTGTGTGTGTGTGTGAGTGAGTGAGTGAGTGAGTGAGT
>NW_015662583.1:932927-936285 GCF_001515625.1 Sinocyclocheilus rhinocerous | reverse complement strand
GTGAGTGAGTGAGTGTGTGAGTGAGTGAGGGTCCAGAGTCGGCTGGTGATTCAGTGTCGAAACTCTCTAAATGACCTGAAGTGATGCACGCTTGTTCATGTTTGAGTCTGAAATGAGAAACTGTGTATATTTATTATGTATATATAAATACACACACATACATGTATATATTTTGAAAATATTTACATGTATTTACATGCATATTTGTGTATTCTTATAATTTATATTATTTATAAATATATTTAATATTTATTAATGATTATTGTTATCATTAAGAATAAAATAGTATTAACTATTATTATTGTTATTATATTATTATCATGTTGAGTCAGGAAAGCAATGCTGTCTTTTACCAAAAACAAAATATAATTGTTATTTTAACCAAAACCATTTAAAACATCATAAAAGAGTTAGTTAAATAAACAAATAATCATGGTGTATTTGTTCAATTTGAGGCTGTTTAAGAAAGAAACTGCTGTATGTTGTAGGAGCTTTTTTTATGCATGTACACATGTACTAATATCAAAAACATCTGAACAAGTGAGAGAAAATTTCAGTCTCAAGTAGACATTTAGAAAAAGACTTAATGTGTGTGTTTTTTCCGCAGAGGAATGAATTTTATGTCCCTCGTATTGTTTTACAGCCACAGGTTACGAGAGAAACAAATGCCTGATATACTGATATGTTAACGAGCTGCTGCTAAATGTAATATCTCAGCGTACTTCGCTCCGAGCACCCGATTACTTAATCGTGGCAGAAATGATTTCCTCCGGATTGCGTATTGATTGCTTGTGATGGAGCGAGGAGCTTGTTTGCCAAAGAAAAGCTGAGATTACTGACTGATAAGATGTGATTTTACCTAGTAGAAAACAAGAAGAGCGAACACATGGCCTCGTTTGACCTCGAATGTGGACCATGTTTGTGGTCGAAAACGGCTAACTGGAGTACAGTTCTCTAGAACGCAAACAGAGCTTGAGTTGATAGCTGATATGATTATTTTTGGACTGTATGTTTGGCCTTTCTAGTCCAGAGACTAGATCCTGACAGCAATTTGTCCTAATGCACAGCGTTTTCCTCGAGTTTTCCCGCTGCTGTGACGTCATTTTCAGAACCCCGGTCTTTGATCCCTTATATTTGATGAATTAGCGGCTGGTAAACATGTTGTTGGAGCCGGTGGAGTGTTTTGTATCACACACAAACGGCCAGATTGAGAGGGACTCGGGCTAATACAACCTTTACGCTCCTCATCTTAAAGGAACACTTCACTATTTTTGAAAATAGGCTTATTTTCCAAATCCCCTAGAGTTAAACAGTAGAGTTTTACCGTTTTCGAATCCATTCAGCCGATCTCTGGGTCTGGCGGTAGCACTTTTAGCTGTAGCTTAGCATAGATCATTGAATCTGATTAGACCGTTAGCATCTCGCTCAAAAATGACCAAAGGGTTTAGATATTTTTCCTATTTAAAACTTGACTCTTCTGTAGTTACATCGTGTACTAAGACCGACGGAAAATGAAAAGTTGCGATTTTCTAGGCCGATATGGCTAGGAGCTATACTCTCATTCCGGCGTAATAATCAAGGAACTTTGCTGCCGTACCATGGGTGCAGCAGGCGCAATGATATTACGCAGCGCCTGAAAATAGTCTAATTGGAAGTTACCTAGCTGGGGACTGTTTTCAGGCGCTGTGTAATATCAGAAGAGTCAAGTTTTAAATAGGAAAAATATCGAAACTCTTCGGTCATTTTTGAGCGAGATGCTAACGGTCTAATCAGATTCAATGATCTATGCTAAGCTACAGCTAAAAGTGCTACCGCCAGACCCGGAGATCGGCTGAATGGATTCGAAAACGGTAAAACTCAACTGTTTAACTCTAGGGGAGTTGGAAAATGAGCCTATTTTCAAAAATAGTGGAGTGTTCCTTTAACAGAGAAATGCATCCAGCCTCTTCCCGCTTTCCTCGCTTGAGTGGCTTCTCTGTAAATGGCTGCTGACTTTGTTAGTCGACTTCCAGACAGTGGCCATCAGACGTGTGCATTAATTATCATCGGCTGCCCAAACAGCTGCAAAAATACTCGTTAATGGATCGCATTGCACCAAATTTCACTATTGCGACACGGATTGTTTCGCATGAATGCCACTGAAAGTGATTATGTGTGTTTTCACACAAACAATAATGAAAATGAATGCAACTGAAAGAGATCGTTCTCAAAATGAAAAATATGAGCGCTTTAATTTTTTGACAGAATTCTGTGTTTGTTTTAATGTGTTCAAACAGCTGCAAAAATATTTGTCAAAAAAAAAAAAAATGAATGCATCAAATTTCACTATTGCGACATGGATTGTTTCATAATGCAACTGAAAATGATTACATGTGTTTTCATAAATGACCAATAATGAAAACTCAAAATGAGAAATAGGAGAGCTTTTAGTTTTTGACACAATTCTGCTTTATTATTTTACTAAAGAAATTAATGGGTCAAAATGGTTATTTCTGCCAAATTTCACTATTGCAACATGGGTTATTTTCTATAAATTCAACTGAAAGTGATTGATTTCATTAATAAACAACAATTCAAAATGAGAAATATAAGAGCTTTTAGTTTCTGACAGGATTCTGCTTTATTTGACTAATATTTTTGCAGCTGTTTGAACAAGATAAAAAAAATAGATCACATTGTTATTTGTACCAAATTTCACGATTGGGACATGTATTCTTTGGTATAAATGCAACTGAAAGTGATTATTCTCAAAATGAAAAATATGAGAACTTTATTTATTTATTTATTTTTTTTAAAGAATTCTGTGTAATCTAAAGGTGATTCAACAGCTGCAAAAGTATTTGTCAAAAAAAAATGTGTCAGATTGTTATTCATGCCAAATTTCACTATTGCATGTATTATTTTGCATAAATGCAAATGAAAGTGATTACATGATTTTATATTAAAGGTGACATATCATGAAAGTCTGTCTTTTCCAGGTTTTAAGTGCTATAATCAGGTCCCCGGTGCATCTACCAACCAAGGAAACATGAAAAAGATTAACCCAGTAACTTTGTTTTGGTAAACCTTTTTCTGCAAGCGTCTGAGAAAACGAGCGCGTCTGATTTTGCTCCCTTGGTGACGTGGCAAAGGGATCTCATTATAATATTACCGCCCCTTAATCTGCAAGTTTACGCCCATGACACCATCATTTTGATTTGCAAGCGACAGCGGTGCGCTAGCTCTAATGCCATGATGAAAGTTTGAGCGAAGCATGCTAACTGTTCTGTGTTTGGCTGCAGAGACGAGCACAGAACACTGTTTAGAGTCCCAGCCTCAGAGGAGACAACAGAGCAGTGCATTTATTGATTTATTTACT
>NW_015662583.1:891604-932762 GCF_001515625.1 Sinocyclocheilus rhinocerous | reverse complement strand
TTTTTTTGCATAAATGCAACTGCAAGTAATTATTCTCAAAATAAAAAAATATGAGTGCTTTCACTTTTTGACAGAATTCTGTGCAATTCTAAGGAAGATTTCATGCATTTGTTTTGTCGCGTTCAAACAGCTGCAAAAAAATATAACTGAATGCGTCAGATTGTTTTTCATATCATATTTCACTATTATTATTATAACATGGATTTTTCATATGAATGCAAGTGATTACGTTTGTTTTCATTAATGAACAATTATGAATACCCAAAATGAGAAATATGAGTTTTTAGTTTCTGACAGAATTCTGCTTTATCGTGTAAAATTAGTCATCGGTAAAATGAATTAACAGGTCAGATTGTTATTTGTGCCAAATTCCACTATTGTGACATGATTGTGTTTCATATAAATGCACGTTTTCGTTAATGAACCGTAATGAAAACACAAAATGAGAAATATGAGAGCTTTTAGTTTTTGAATAAATTCTGTATAATACAAGAAAGATTCTATGGGTTCGTTTTAACGTGTTAAAACATCTGCAAATATATTTGTCAGTAAAATAACTGAATGGATTAAATTGTTATCTGTGCTGAATTCCCAGCTAACAAAAACGTATTCTAATAATGTTTTGCTAATGTTAAGTTATGAAAATGTTAATTCTGAATCTTGTCTGAATGGTCAAAACATTCAGTTTTTTTTATATTTTGAAAATGTTTTTTCTCAGTTATGCAAATGTTATATAAATCATTAAGGCAACATTCCATGTTACATTTTGCAAACATTATGGAAGCATTGCTTGATGTATAAATAACATTGTTGTGCCAAAGTTAGAGGACTTTACTAAAGACCAGATAACATTCTATTAACATAATGTTGACAAAACAATTTGCAGTGTTCAAAGCTCGACTCGCTGTTAGAACTTGATGTGAATGGTTAGAAGTTAAATATTTCAAGAGAATTTTCCATGTTATGAATATTGCATTATGGTCTGCGTTCTTTCATTTTCAACTGTATTTTTTGTTAACTCTGAAAATCACTCTAGAACTGATAGAGAGTTGTGTTTTGTACTCGAAAGCCCATAAACGCAGCTAATTTAGTCTGAAATCCAATTATATGAACAGTGTGCATGTCTAATTTTTTATTTCAGTTTACATAGTTTTTATGACTTTATGTAAGACAGGGATGTTCTTAAGTAGCAATATGTTTTATTTTGTTAGATTAGTGCTGGACTGATGAGTTTATATCTAATGCACGAAATTCTAATCACAAAATGTAATGAAATCTATCTGATTGATAAAATCGTGTCGTCAAAGGCTTTCCTCAGGCCTTCCCTGCTGCTATGGCAGTGATTTCGCCGTTTTTGGGGAATTATCGTGATGAATGTTTTGTCTCTAGAGCTGCTTGTCACAAGCGCTGCCAAGAAAATGCTTTCAAGATAATGACGTGAACCAAAAACGCTGGAAAGAGACACTGGTTCACAATGTTTCCATGGTGATATGCCACATGTGTTTCTATCTTTGACTCTGACATCTGTCTGTTTTTATCCTCAGCTTTCTCGTTCTCATCACTGATGCTTGCAAAGTCAGGTATCAGTTATTTGATTTGATCTGAACAAACCACGGAAACTAGATGTGCAGTCACATTTACTGTTTCCGCCGTGAAATAAAAAGATTTTTTTTAAAAAGTAATTGTGACTTTTTATCTCAGAATTTATCTCAGAAAAAGTCAAAATTGCGAGATATAAACACTGAATTCTGACTTTTTTTCTCTAATTTCTAAATTTATATCTCACACACTGCAAAAAATGGCTTATCTTACTTAGTATTTTTGTCTTGTTTCTAGTCAAAATATCTAAAAATTCTTAAATCAAGATACTTTTACTAGATAAGCCAAATGACTTAAGATATTTAGTCTTGTTTCCAGGGGAAAAAAACTAAATTAAGTGCATTTTGCTTAAAACAGGTAAAATTATCTGCCAGTGGGGTAAGTAAAATACTCTTGTTTTAAGCAAAATGCACTTAATTTATTTTTTTTTCCCTGGAAACAAGACTAAATATCTTAAGTCATTTGGCTTATCTAGTAAAAGTATCTTGATTTAAGAATTTTTAGATATTTTGACTAGAAACAAGACAAAAATACTAAGTAAGATAAGCCATTTTTTGCAGTGCAATTCTGACTTTTTTTCAGAATTGCAAGAAAAAAGTCAATTGTGAGATAGAAAGTTGCAATTACATTAAAAAAAAAAGTATTCTGTGGCAGAAAAAAAACAGAATTGTGAGATTTAAACTCAGAATTCTGAGAAAAAAAGTGAGAATTGCGAAATGTAAACTCGGTATTGTGAAAATCCAGAATTCAAAGTTTGTATTTCGCAATCCTGAGTTAATTTTTCGCAATTCTTACATTTTGTTTCTGCCTCAGAGTAATGTTTTTTTTTTTTTAAAGGTAATTGTGACTGTTTAATCTCACAATTCTAACTTTTTTCTCGCAATTCCGAGTTTATATCTCAAAATTCAGTTTTTGGGGTTTTTTTCTGCCACTGAATTAAAAAGAGGTTATTGCGATTTTTTTTCTTCAAATCTCACAATTCTGTTTTTTTTTCTGCCACAGAATAATTTCTTTACTGCCACAGAATAATTTCTTTACTGCAAGATAAAAAGTCACAATTATTTTTTATTCTGTGGCAGGAAAAAAAACTGAATTGTGAGATGTAAACTCAGAATTGTGAAAAAAGTCAGAATTCTGAATTATATCTCAATTCTGAGAGAAAAAAAAAAACTTGAAAAAAATTGGAATTGAGAGAAAAGAAGTTAGAATTGTGAAATTAAAAAGTTGCAGCTTCCATACATGAGCAAATTTTCAGCGAAATTTCGCTGCCAAAAAAGGTTGATAGTCTGATGTTAATAGTGTAACGATGTATGAATCAAAGCTCTCATTAAAGTTACAGCTTTCTGTTGGTCAACATGGCAAATTCACATGATTTCTATTTAAATGACTAGATTTCACCTGCAAAAATTTGCTATAAACAGTTAATGGGATCCTTAAGTATTAAACTTTGAAATGTAACTAATCTTGTATGTGATTGGGTAGGGAGAATTGATTATTTATGTCGAGAGATATATTTTTAATACAACTGGATCTTTTAGTATTTTTTAGATTGTCCAGCTTATACATTTCTTAATTATCAAAGCAGTAGTTTCAACCCAGCTAACAGGGAACGTTCCCAGAATGTTCTGGCAAGGTTCTCTCCAAGTTATGAACAAACGTTCTGTTAATAGAACGTTCGTTCGAAGTATTTAATAATGTTTTTTTCCTGAAACGTTTTAGTTGAACATTCGTGTAACATTTTTGAAATTGTACTACTTGTTACAGAATGTTCATAGAAAATTCAAAAGTAACGTTCCCGTAATGTTTCCAAAATGATAAAATGGAATGTTCTGTTAACGCTCGCATAACCAAGAAAAAACTATTCTAAAATTCTAAAACATTTAAAAACTGGAACTTGAGAACTTTCAGAAATAAAGTTCTCATTGTTTGCAAAGTCAGGTATCAGTTATTTAATTTGATCTGAACAAACCACGAAAACTAGAAACTCAGTCACATTTACTGTTTCCGCCATGAAATAAAAAAATAAAAAAATAAAATAAAAAGGTAATTGTGACTTTCATATCAGAATTTGGACTTTCTTTTTTGCGATTCTGGGTAATTCTGGATTTTAAAAAAAGTCAAAATTGCGAGATATAAACATAGAATTCTGACTTTTTTTTCTCTCAATTCTGAGTTTATATCTCACAATTCTGACTTTGAATTTCTGAATTTTCTGAGTTGCAAGGAAAAAAGTCATAGAGAGTTAAAAAGTTGCAATTACTTTTTTTAAAGTTTTATTCTGTGGCAGGAAAAAAAAACTGAATTGTGAGATTTAAACTCAGAATTCTGAGAAAAAAGTGAGAATTGCGAAATGTGAACTCGGTATTGTGAAAATCCAGAATTCAAAGTGTGTATTTCGCAATCCTGAGTTTATTTTTCGCAATTCTTACATTTTGTTTCTGCCTCAGAATAAAATAATAAAAAAAGGTAATTGTGACTCTTTAATCTCACAATTCTAACTTTTTCTCGCAATTCTGAGTTTATATTTCACAATTCTTTTTTTGTTTTTGGTCAGAATAATTTCTTTATTGCGAGATAAAAAGTCACAATTATTTTTAATTCTGTGGCAGAAAAAAAAACATAATTGTGAGATGTAAACTTATAATTGTGAAAAAAAAGTCAGATTTCTATCTCAATTCTGAGAATTTTTTTTTTTTTAAAGTTGGAATTGTGAGATATAAACGTAGAATTGAGAGAAAAGAAGTTAGAATTGTGAAATGTAAAAAGTTGCAGCTTTCATACATTAGCAAATTTTCATAAACAAATTTGTTTTATAATTCTTACGTTTTGTTTCTGCCTCAGAATAAAAAAATAAAAAAGGTAATTGCTTTTTTCCTCACAATTCTATTTATACCTGAAAATTGCGAGATATAAACACAGAATTCAGATTTTTTTTCTCTCAATTCTGAGTTTATATCTCACAATTCTGACTGTTTTTTTTTTCAGAATTACAAGAAAAAAGTCATAATTGTGAGATAGAATGGGAGCGTTTGCAAAACGTTTTAGAACATTTTTGTTAGCTGAGAGGACTAATCAATAGTGCAGCGGTTGTTTATTGTTGACGTTCACCGCAGGATCAGGTTATTCACTCATCAGAGTTTTAATGAATCAGAGGTTGATTCATACGTGCACCGAGTCGCAGAGGAGGAGGAAATCAGGACGGCATGAGGACTCCAGGCGCTTCAGCTCTCTGTGGGTCTCTGTCGGGAACACGAGGGGAAGGGGTGATGGGAAACAGCCTTTTAATGGAAAAGCAGCCGCTTTGGCAGGAGCCCAGAGGAGTAAGTGGCTCCGGCAGACGGGGGAGCGCGGGGTCAGACGAGGTCACGACTGGGGTGAGGAGTTTGGAGCGGGAAACCGCGGGGTAAACATGCAGGTGTGTGACAGCTTCGATTCGAAGCCCCGAACAGACCGCCGCTAACTAGCACCTGGTGAGATGGTGTTTAATGAACAGCTCTGGTTTTCAAAGCGGCGAGCAGCTGGAGTCACTAAAACCCATCAGCAGATGCAAACTGACAGTCACTCCAGCTGTTTTCCCCCTGCTTTCCGTATGGATGGAGGAGATAAATTCACTCATATTTCTTGCTCTGATTATGATCTGTTGATTATTTCTTTAGTAGATGTTAATCAGACAGAAAGAGCTGAGTCTGTATACTGAAACAATATTATTTCAATCCAGTCCAGTGTTCTCCTGCAGGGCTATGAGAATAAATACAAATGTTCCAGTATGTATAAGGTGCACAAAAGAGGTTCAAAATATAAATATTACATTGTAAAACGCTTCCCCCCCCACCTTTTATTTAGGTTATAAAAACATTGTCGGAATGTCGGATGTTTTTAAGATGTTAAAATATCCGATTTTCTTGTCATGATTAGAACTTTTTTTTTTTTTTAGTTTACAGAAATGTTTCTTACACTGTTCTATTGACTTTATTTTCACCCAAAATATAAAGTTATTTAAACATTTATTTTTTATATTCTAAATTTATATATAATTTTATTTAAAGGTTACAAAAATGTTTCTTACACTGTTCTATTTATTCTAAATTTATATATAATTTTATTTAAAGGTTACAAAAATGTTTCTTACACTGTTCTATTTATTCTAAATTTATATATAATTTTATTTAAAGGTTACAAAAATGTTTCTTACACTGTTCTATTTATTCTAAATTTATATATAATTTTATTTAAAGGTTACAAAAATGTTTCTTACACTGTTCTATTTATTCTAAATTTATATATAATTTTATTTAAAGGTTACAAAAATGTTTCTTACACTGTTCTATTTATTCTAAATTTATATATAATTTTATTTAAAGGTTACAAAAATGTTTCTTACACTGTTCTATTTATTCTAAATTTATATATAATTTTATTTAAAGGTTACAAAAATGTTTCTTACACTGTTCTGTTGACTTTATTTTAACCCAAAATATAATGTTATTTAAACGTTTATTTTGAATATTCTAAATTTAGATATAATTTTATTTAAAGGATACAAAAATGTTTCTTACACTGTTCTGTTGACTTTATTTTAACCCAAAATATAATGTTATTTAAACGTTTATTTTGAATATTCTAAATTTATATATAATTTTATTTAAAGGATACAAAAATGTTTCTTACACTGTTCTGTTGACTTTATTTTCACTCAAAATATAATGTTATTTAAATGTTTATTTTTAACATTCTAAATTTTTATACAATTTTATTTAAAGGTTACAAAAATGTTTCTGTCAGGCTTGTGTTGTGTTTTGTTCCCCATGTGCTCCCTGTGTCCCATTGTTTATGCCCATATTTGGTCCTTCCTGTTCCTGTCCTAATTGTTTCCAATGTGTTCCAGGTGTGTCTATTTATCATCCTCGTTTCCCTGTGTATTTAAGTTCGAGTCTGTGCAGTCTGTCTTTGTCCTGTATTGAACATCAACCCTCGTCTTACTTGTGAGTTCCTGTCTGTGTGTGTGCTTTATTTGGATAAATAAAGGTCTGTTTCATGTTAATCCTCTTCGTCTCCGTGCTCCTTCGTCTCCGCCACAGTAGGCAGTCGTGACAGAATACAGGACCGAATAACAGAACAGTAAGCGGCGCCCCTTTCCCCATGTTTGTTTTCCGTTTTTTCGAAAGTCTTTTTGTTTCCAGTCTGTTTCTCCCCGCGGCATGGATGTTGCCGCACGGTTCGCCGCCCTAGCTCGCTTGGATCTCCCCTTTGTTGAGTATTCCTGGGAGTTCTGCAGGCTCACCGCGGCTACGGCCCTGGATGACTCCACCCTCAACTCGCTGTTCTGGCACGGGGCCAACTACCATCGCCCCGTGGACCTCCCAGACACCACGGGACTAAGCTGGAGGGAAGGAATCCTCCGGTGTCTGGAGCGCGTCCGGCCCCGAGCCAGAACCAGCCCACCGGCCGCGCCATCCTCAAGCTCGCCGGCAGCCGCTCTCTCCAGCCCGCCGGCCGATCCCGAGTCAAGCCCACCGGCCGCGGCTCACTCAAGCCCGCCGACCACGCCTTTCACCCCGAACCTAAAGGGAAATCGAAGGAGGAGAAGGCGGTCGGCTCCAAGTCCAGTGCTCGCTCCAGTGTCGGCTCCAGCCCCAGAGCTCGCTCCAGTGTCGGCTCCAGCCCCTGAGTTTGCCCCAGTGCCAGCTCCTTGAAGGCGCCTTGCTGTGCCTGCTCCTCCAGAGTGCTCTCCAGTGCCAGCTCCTCGTAAGCACTTCCCAGATCCCCCGTCGAGCCCAGGGAGGGCCCCGGATCCCCAGTCAAGCCCAGGGAGGGCTCCAGATCCCCAGTCAAGCCCAGGGAGGGCTCCGGATCCCCAGTTAAGCCCAGGGAGGGCTTCGGATCCCCAGTTAAGTCCAGGGAGGGCTCCAGTCCCCTGTCATGGCCCACGGAGGGCCTCGGAGCCCGTAAGTGTCCCCAAGTATTTGGGGGGGGTAGTAGGGCTCCAGCCGTAGAGGCTGAGGCGGGGACTGGGGCCGCGGCCTCGGAGGCTGCTCCGCCATGGCCTCCTGAGTTCCCTACGCCACCATGGCCTCCGAGTCTGCCAGATCTGCCATGGCCTCCTGAGTCCCCTGATCCGCCATGGCCTCCTGAGTTGCCTGCTCCGCCATGGTGCCCGGATCTGGGACCGCCTTGGGGCGTCCCGTCCCGTCCAAGCCTGTCCTGAGGGATCTCTAAGGCGCCCACCCTCCCAACCTTTTGATGTTGTATGGCGCGAGGACGCGCCTTCCGGAGGGGGGCGTCATGTCAGGCTTGTGTTGTGTTTTGTTCCCCATGTGCTCCATGTGTCCCAGTGTTTATGCCCATATTTGGTCCTTCCTGTTCCTGTCCTAATTGTTTCCAATGTGTTCCAGGTGTCTAGTTATCATCCTCGTTTCGAGTTCGAGTCTGTGCAGTCTGTCTTTGTCCTGTATTGAACGTCAACCCTCCTCCTACTTGTGAGTTCCTGTCTGTGTGTGCTTTATTTGGATAGATAAAGGTCTGTTTCATGTTAATCCTCTTCGTCTCTGCGCTCCTTCGTCTCCGCCACAGTAGGCAGTCGTGACAGTTTCTTACACTGTTCTATTGACTTTATTTTCACCCAAAATATGTTATTTAAACGTTTATTTTTTATATTCTAAATTTATATATAATTTTATTTAAAGGTTACAAAAAGTTTCTTAGAATGTTCAAGTAGGCCTTCAAATAATATCATAAGGACATTTTGAGATGTTGTTTCTAAGAACGTTTTCTCAACATTATTAGATCATTCAATTAACATAATAAAAAGTGTTGATCTCAGAAGGTTTTCTCTTAATGTTATGAGAACCTATAACATATTAAGTTATAAGAATGTTCCATAAACACTAAGAATGTTTTGTCCCTAGGGTGAAGGTTTGATTTTGACATTGGTGGGGACATAACAGCAGACAACTGTCAGACAGACTGGTAAGTATGGTTCTTTATTAAGGTGAGGTTCTGAAGGGAGAGATGCAGAGCAAACGGGTTATTGAATAGAGAGTTCCAGAAACTGAAGGGATATAGCTCACGTATTGACTGCTTCTTCTTTATCTTTTCCAGATCCGACGGATGATGACTTGGACGAAGACTGGCAGATGACAGGATCGAGTAAAGGTGAGTGAGTCAGGTAAGGAGTAGCGTAATGAATTCAAGACCAGACAAAGTGCAACTGCAGTGACTGAGTTTTTAAACTAGTGTTGATGAGCTGGTGACCGGTGCGGCTGATGAGTAGTCCGGTGATTGTGATCGGGTGTGTGAGGTGATTGGGCCTGACAAACTGGAGTATCCCTGACAACAACACCCCCACCCCAACATTTTCACATTTATGATAGACTTTTGACCACAGTTTCATGTCTTTATTTATAGCTATGTTAGCCAACATGCTCATAATTCATAAAGAGAGCTTTTTTTATGCACATCAAAAAATCAAACAGGTTCTCCCCACTCAGTGACACACCCACTGAGAAACCTGATCAAAGTGCTCTAGTTATTGGCGATTCTATTGTACGGAACGTGAAAACAGAGACACCAGCCACCATAGTCCAATGTTTACCGGGAGCCAGAGCGCCTGACATCTTGGCAAATTTAAAAGTGCTGGCTAATGCTAAACGTAAATACAGTAAGATTGTTATTCAAGCCGGCGCTAATGATGTTCGACTTCGCCAGTCGGAGATCACTAAAAATAACATTAAAGAGATTAGTTGAATTAGAAGCCCAAAACAATAAAAATACAAAAACACCCGAAAACGTTATGGATAATAACAAGTGAGATTTCAATGATATTTTTACCATTGAACTTGGAAATGTCCCCGGTTTTCATTTAAAAAATCTGGTCACCTTACTGTTTCATATAACATTGTCCAGAGAAACAAGTGTTAATGATAGATCCCCTGTGATGTTTGTACTGACTACTGTATCCAGGGCACCATACAGACTTTATTAAATAATTTGCTGATTTTATATCCAAATTAGTGCTGGTTGCAGATAAAGTTTTAATTGTTGGTGATTTTAATATCCATGTTGATAATGAAAAAGATGCATTGGGATCAGCATTCATAGACATTCTGAACTCTATTGGGGTTCGACAACACGTGTCAGGACCTACTCATTGTCGAAATCATTTGTTGGGAATTTAATACTGTCATATGGAATTGATGTCGATGGTGTTGAAATTATGCAGCCAAGCCAAACTTCATAACTTTAATAAACTAAACTTTGTTTTTATAACTGTACTGCCTTAATGGTTCGATGTTTTGTACTGTTTAATTTAAAAAAAAGTTTCGCGATAAGTGCTCCGAAGTCCCGATCTAATTAATGATTTGTGATACGCGCTTTGAAGTCCTGATCTGATTCAAATGATTTGTAATAAGCGATCTGCAATCTGATTGGAGCACTTCGAAACTTTGGATCATTTTGCGACACAATGGTTTAACTGATTCGGCATTTCGAAAAGCTCCGTTTCACCATCACCATGGAAGGATATTCCGGACTATTTTCAAAAGAAATTGCAAATTGTATTTTCAATTGCGTTTTCCACATGTGGGCACATAATTGTGACATAATCCAAATGCAACTGCAAATCTTGCATTACCTTTGAGTTTTCGCTTTTGCGAACGCACAGTGACTGCCAAATTTCAAATGGACAAGTAAAGTCCATTTGCAACTGTATTTCCCATGTCTTACGAGTCATGAGCCTGTCATATTTAAATAACAATATTAATTGCTACGTCTGCTTTTTCACTCTCTCTGCGTCGCACATGTAACCTGCCAAAACTCAAATGGAATCCAAATTCCTTTAGCAAATGGTAATGCAAGATTTGCAGTTGCATTTGGATTGTGTCACAATTATGCGTCCACACATTGGAAAACGCAACTGAAAATACAATTTGCAATTTCTTTTGAAAATAGTCCGGAATATCCTTCCATAAATCACTAGGTGCTTTTTAAAATCATTACAAGCAATGTCGAAATTCGAAAATGAATGGCTGTTTTGATCTGGATTTTGCCAGTGAATCGAGTTTGAATCAGTCGGAGCAGTTCCAGTGTAAATGACTCACTCAATTGAATCAGTTCTTCTGTTCCTCCTCTTTTCGTGTCTTCAGTCATGTTAACGCGACACTGTCAGCACTACTACTGGCTTAGCTCGCTAGTTTTATGACATTAACTGAAATAAGCGAAAAAGTATAATGTTTTCAAATAAAATATCCCTATTTCCATTCCTTTAAAAAGCACCTAGTGATTTATGGAAGGATATTCCGGACTATTTTCAAAAGAAATTGCAAATTGTATTTTCAATTGCGTTTTCCACATGTGGGCACATAATTGTGACATAATCCAAATGCAACTGCAAATCTTGCATTACCTTTGAGTTTTCGCTTTCGCGAACGCACAGTGACTGCCAAATTTCAAATGGACAAGTAAAGTCCATTTGCAACTGTATTTCCCATGTCTTACGAGTCATGAGCCTGTCATATTTAAATAACAATATTAATTGCTACGTCTGCTTTTTCACTCTCTCTGCGTCGCACATGTAACCTGCCAAAACTCAAATGGAATCCAAATTCCTTTAGCAAATGGTAATGCAAGATTTGCAGTTGCATTTGGATTGTGTCACAATTATGCGTCCACACATTGGAAAACGCAACTGAAAATACAATTTGCAATTTCTTTTGAAAATAGTCCGGAATATCCTTCCATAAATCACTAGGTGCTTTTTAAAATCATTACAAGCAATGTCGAAATTCGAAAATGAATGGCTGTTTTGATCTGGATTTTGCCAGTGAATCGAGTTTGAATCAGTCGGAGCAGTTCCAGTGTAAATGACTCACTCAATTGAATCAGTTCTTCTGTTCCTCCTCTTTTCGTGTCTTCAGTCATGTTAACACGACACTGTCAGCACTACTACTGGCTTAGCTCGCTAGTTTTATGACATTAACTGAAATAAGCGAAAAAAGTATAATGTTTACAAATAAAATATCCCTATTTCCATTCCAAAGATAACATCCAACACAAATCTAGAACAAGTTCAGGTGAGGAAACCGGTTTACTGCTAACTACTGAAACACTCCATTAATATGACGAGCTGCAGCTAAAAATACATGTTAGATGGAAACATTGAGTTTGTAGCTTAATTGACTATATTTGAAATAGTTTGAGCACTGTAGTTCAGTTGCTGACAGTTCAATAGGAAATCAGCTGAAAGCATCCAGTCTCTCATACCATTGAATGAATGTTCAATTTATCAGTACAAATATTTGATGAATGATTGTTATATCTGATTATATTAGTCTATATAGAGTGATAGTCAATGTAAAAAGAGCAAATGGGAGCAGCAGATGAACAGAAACCAGCAACCAGCAGGAAAAACGACCAAAATCACCTTTTGTGTTGAGGAAAAAAAACAAACAGGGATTGAACAGCGTGGAGGCGAGTAAATAATGACTGCATTTATATGTTTGGGTGAACTAACCTTTTATGCCCCCCAAATAGAAATTGTATGAAATATATTTATGCATTTATATCATAGTGCACGAGACAAACGCTCAATACAAAAATCACATTTACATTTCTGCATTTGGCAGACACTTTTATCCAAAGTAACTTACAGTGCTCTTATTACAGGGACCCCCAATCCCCCTGGAGCAACCTGGAGTAAAGAGCCTTGCTCAAGGACACACTGATGAACCAGCAACCTTCTGCTTACCAGTTCAGTGCTTTAGCCTACTACTACATCATAAAAAATGAAGCTTTAACAAAAATTAGCATGTAATTGTAAACATATTAAATGAAATTTGGCAAGAAATGGAAAGCTGACGACATGAATTGTAAAATGTTTTACTCTGTGTAAATGTTTTACAGGTAGTTGTGCTCATGGAGAGCAGGCACACGAATGTTTGGAGCAGACACAGATTGTCCCGCACGTGTTCTCCCGCTCTTGCTTCAAGATTGTGGGGTTCAGGCGCATCATCATGGTCTTCGTCATCCTCTCCGTGCACTCAGTCAACGATAGCCTCGATGTCCCTTTCCCATCCATGATCAGATTCCAGTCTGACTGCAGCAATGAGAGACATGATGGACGGCAAAGACAGGTGAAGGTGGGCACGGTGGTCAGCTGCTTCATCAGAATAAAGCCGCAGAATTGGCACAGCTGTGTTGAGGTGGCAGTAGGATGTGGGATTCACCACCTGTAAATATGTGATTAGAACAATACATTTGAATAAAGCCTTGTCTGAGAAAGACACTGAGAAACCACTGAGAAACCTGATGAAAGTGCCCTAGTTATTGACGATTCTATTGCACGGAACGTGAAAACAGAGACACCTTAATGAATATTAGATGCCTTTGTATGAAAGTGCTTTTTGTAAATGATATGATCACAGTTCATAACCTAGTTGTGCTCTGTTTGGCAGAAAAATGGGATAAAACCAGATGATTACATTATTTTAAATGAGTCTTGTACTGGCAACTGCACCATACATACTTTATCAAAGAATTTGCTGATCTGAGTTACTGATGGCTGCAGATAAAGTCTTAATTGTTGGTGATTTTAATATCCATGTTGATAATGAAAAAGATGCATTGGGATCAGCATTTAAAGACGTTCTGAAATCCATTGTGTCAGACAACACATGTCAGGGCCTACTCATTGCCATAATCATACTTTATATTTAACACTGTCACATGCAATTGATGTTAGTGAAGTTATTAAACGTAATTTCGGGAGGTGTACACTCATCTAATCTTCCAATTAATATCCAAGTATAAAAACAGCCTCTTACCACTACCGTAGTTAGTTCTTTAGGCATCCCTCCTCCTCCCCATCTCCTCCTTTTATGCATATTTATTTATTTATATTTCTGTCTATGAGGGGCAATCATAGCTTGAGTAGAATATCCTCTCTGAGCCCCTCTATAGCAGACAGCAAGCCAAATCTGTTTACCATTTACGCTAAGATTATATGGGCACATGAACTCGTGAAATGGAGTTGAAATTCTGCAGCAGAGTGATGATATCTCGGATCATTATCTAGTCTCGTGTATACTCCATATAGCTAAAGCTGCAAATTCAACTCCTCGTTACAAATATGGTAGAACCATCACTTCTACCACAAAAGACTGCTTTGTAAATAATCTTCCTGACTTGTCTCAATTCCTCAGCAAATCCAATAGCTCAGAAAAACTTGATGTTGTAACAGAAACTATGGACTCTCTCTTTTCTAGCACTTTAGATACGGTTGCTCATTTACACTTAAAGAAGATTAAGGAAAACAGTCTGACACCATGGTATAACAAGCACACTCGCTCCTCGCAGCCTGGAGAATGGAGCGCAGCTGGAAGAAGACAAAACTAGAGGTATTTCGTATTGCATGGAGGGAAAGTACTTCTACTTATAGAAAAGCTCTAAAAGCTGCTAGCATCACGGAGACATCTATTTGACGTCTGCATTTACATCTGCAAGACGTGTTTGCTCATGTCAAATAGATGTTTAGAAGATGTCTTTAAGATGTTTATGATTTAGAATGTATGTAAAACTGACATCTTAAAGATGCCTATCAGATGTTTGTATACTGCAGATGCTTTCCAGATGAAGTGATCTTTAACAGACATCTTGCAAATGTAAGGGTGCTATCTGGGAACAGACACAGACATTTCCCAACAGCACAGCAGTAATGACTTTATGTACTTCTTTACTTTCAAGATTGATACTATTAGAGATAAAGTTCTGACAATGCAGCCTTCAGCCACAGTATCGCATCAGATAGCGCACTATAGATCCCCTGAGGAACAATTCCACTCATTCTCTGCTATAGGACAGGAAGAATTGTATAAACTTGACAAATCATCGAAACCTACAACATATATTTAAGATCCTATTCCATCTAATCTACTAAAAGAAGTGCTTACAGAAGTCATAGATCCTCTTCTGAATATTATTAATTCATCGATGTCTTTAGGATATGTACCTAAAACCTTCAAACTGGCTGTTATTAAGCCTCTCATTAAAAAAACACAACTTGATCCTAAAGCAGGGGTTTTCAACCTGTGGGGCGTGCTCCCCCAGGGGGGCGCGAGCATCTGTTAATTCAGAGGCATAACTTCGAGTAGCCTATTTATGAATACGAGTTAGCAAATCTTTAGCCATCCACTAGGGAGCAATCTGATTAGTCTCACTGCTAATCAGTCGACAGTTAGAGCAGAGTTGGCTCGAGTATCAGTCACACTTATTGACAGTGTAAGTCAAGATGATTTACGGTTAGCCGTGTCGGGAATCCAGCCACGTATTGGCATGTTGCTATCAGAAACAGGCTCAGCCATCACATTGAATCAGGTAATATATTTATTATCAGGTTATATATTTGTTTCATTATAATTACGCACACTATACCAGGGGCAGTCCTAAACCCTTTTTAGGCTTCAGCCCCACTATGTGTCATCTTGGCCCCCCAAAACTGTCTGAACGATCAGGCCAGTGCTGCTTCCTCAAGAAAGTTTTATCATTCTCACGTGTTTTAAGTCTTGTCAATTTAAACATTAAAGTAATTTTAAGCCATTTAAGTGCAAGAGATCTCAATGCGGTACTCACGCGCTGTGATAGATCGTTTCTGTGCGCACCGTGCACACAACTGAAGCGCACAAACAAAGCCGTCTCAGATCCGTGAGATCCGTGCATTTCTTATGTTAATAATGTTAATCAAAAAGGACAAAAGAAAAATCATTCACTGCTCTTAAAGGGATAGTTCCCCCAAAAATAAAATCTGATGTTTATCTGCTTACCCTCAGGGCATCCAAGATGTATGCCCTGTCTCAAATGGACCATTGACACTCCTAATTGAGATTGTAGATAGAGTGTCAATGGTCCATTTGAGAGATAGGTGGCGGTAATGCACTTATAAGTCTGCGATCCGCCGTAAAGCAAGAATAAGAAGAAGACACGTCACGCGCCGGCTGTTGAGAACGTGCTCAGGACGTGCTCAGGACAGTTCGGACATTGCGGTGAATCAGAGGTAAACAATATAAATACTGTTCAGTTTCTTGCACAGACCGATAGTTTCATGTCTTTACACATCAATGTATCGTTACGAGCCGCAGGGTTTAATTTGGTTTTGTTTGTGTATGTTTTTTGACTCTCAAAGCCGTGATTCCCATTCACTTCCATTATAGGTGCATCTCAATAAATTAGAATGTCGTGGAAAAGTTCATTTATTTCAGTAATTCAACTCAAATTGTGAAACTCGTGTATTAAATAAATTCAATGCACACAGACTGAACATGCCATGCCGAATTGAGGCAGTAATTAAAGCGAAAGGAGCCCCTACCAAGTATTGAGTACATGTGCAGTAAATGAACATACTTTCCAGAAGGCTAAAAATGTTTTTTTTATTGGTCTTAATAAGTATTCTAATTTGTTGAGATAGTTAATTGGTGGGTTTTTGTTAAATGTGAGCCAAAATCATCACAATTAAAATAACCAAAGACTTAAACTACTTCAGTCTGTGTGCATTGAATTTATTTAATACACGAGTTTCACAATTTGAGTTGAATTACTGAAATAAATGAACTTTTCCACGACATTCTAATTTATTGAGATGCACCTGTGTATGACTGACAGACTGCAACGGTTGGAGTGGCGCGAGTGAAAGTAGACAAAATTGAGGGGGCGCGTGTCCAAAAAGGTTGAAAACCCCTGTCCTAAAGAATTAGTTAAGACCAATCTCAAATCTCCTTTGTCTGTCAAAAATACTAGAAAACGCAGCATCCTCTCAGCCATATATCCTCTTAGAGAAAAATGGTATCTGTGAGGATTTCCAGTAAGGATTTAGACCGTATCATAGTACCGAGACTGCTCTCATCAGAGTTACAAATGACCTGCTCTTATCATCCGATTGTGGTTGTATTTCTTTATTAGTGCTATTGGATCTTAGCGCTGCGTTCGACACTATTGACCACAACATTCTTTTGAGTAGACTACAAAATTATGTTGCCATTAGTGGAATTGCATTGTCATGGTTCAAATCGTACTTATCTGACCATCATCAATTCGTAGCAGTGAATGAAGAGGTATGATATCGATTGCAAGTACAGTATGGAGTAGCACAAGGCTCAGTACTACGACCACTGCTTTTCATGCTTTACATGTTACCCTTGGGAGATATCATCAGGAAACATGGTGTTAGCTTTCACTGTTATGCTGATGATACTCAACTCTATATTTCTTCTCGGCCCAATGATACATACTAATTCACAAAACTAACGGAATGCATAGTTGATGTAAAAATCTGGATGACTAGTAATTTCCTACTGCTAAATTCTGAAAAAACTGAGGTTTTAATTATTGTACCCAAAAACCTCTGCATGTAATAACCTAAAACACTTGATGGCTGCTCTGTTAATTTTTCGTCATCAGTTAGGAACCTAGGTGTGCTATATATCTAAATCACAACCTATACTCTCAATGCCAAATGCATAAACGTTAATTCATGCGTTCATGACCTCAAGGTTAGATTATTGTAATGCTTTATTGGGTGGTTGCTCTGCACGCTTAATAAACAAACTCCAGCTGGTCCAAAACGCAGCAGCTGGAGTTCTTATTAGAACCAGGAAGTACGACCACATTAGCCCAGTTCTGCCAATTCTGCACTGGCTCCCTATTGAACATCGAAAACATTTTAAAATCTTGCTAATTACTTATAAAGTCCTGAATATGAATTAAATCTGATATAAACTCAGAACTGTGAGAAAAAACTCATAGAACCTTTTAATTTTTTCGTCCCATGACGGAAATAAGCTTTCATAAGATATGACTAAAAAAATTGCTCAAGTTCGAATCATAATATAAAATGTGAGGACTAACTTGGGGCGTCGACCTTGACGTTGTGCGTGTCTTTGAAGCTTGGTGCTAATGCGACCGTCATAGTGACAACAGCCAATCATATTACTTTTCCGGTGTTGCATGAACACAATTGGTTAGCGTCTGTGCTAGGGTATTTGCATAAATGCGATCTGATTGGCTGACACCTGCGTTGGCGCTTAAAGTTGAAAATTATTCAACATCTGCCGCAAGAAATGCCAGTGACGCGACGCAACGAACCCACAATTCAGTTCGGCAACGCATGACGTCACCCATTCAAAGTAAATGAGAAGCGTTAACGTCGATGCCCCGTTTGAATGCACCGTAATAGTTAGCATCTGAAGTTTGTGCAGATCGCCAACACACCGTAATAGTGACACCCCTATGATTTGTTACCAACATAAAACATGTTTACACTTAGTTGAGTTTTCATTGGTTTATGTGCAGCTAACACGTTTCTTCTGCAGTCTGTCAGAGATGTTTGTACATGTAGAGCTGTCTTCAGTGTCTGACTGTATAAACTCTCTCCTCGGAGCTATTCCGCTTCCCCTGCCCTTGTAAAGCCACCTTAATAAAGTTGAAGAGCGCTCGGTTTAACATCATACAATAAGAGGCGTGCTATCAGAAAGAGGATCTTTGAGAGCAGCCTAAATCGGAATGTGGGGTATTGTGGAGTGTGGTAAATGTACAGTAAGTTAAACCGTTTCAGTGGGTTTTCCTTACATGTCTCGCTGAGTAAAATTCGCATTATGTAACCAATGGTGGAGTGAAAGGATCTCTGAGTGTTTTGACAACTCGCACTTAATCATACCGTTAAACATAACACAGACAATCCAAACACCTTTCACCGTCGCTAAAAATAGCAGTGAGGGTAATACTCAGGATTAACTAGTTCTCTGTAAGGAAGTCTACTTCTCTAGTAAACGCCTGACGAAGCTCTCTTTATTGTGTGAATGAAGAGCTCTGCAGGCCCAGTGACTGCGGCCCGGTGTCGTTTGAGGGCACGTCCATAAACGAATAACACCGTACACTTTGAGCACTCGCTACCAAGAACACGACGTGCAGAGACCTAATTTAATGTAATGTAATTTACCAGTAGGATTTCTGGTTAAGACGAAAGGAAAATTTCCTGGTGGTTAATTGCAAAGTAGAGGACTTTTTTGATTTTTGATGAGAAACGTTTCTGACAGACTTTAAAAAAGATTAAAGACTTTACACATGAAGACTATAAGATATATATATATATATATATATATACACATACAATAAATAATATTTTTATAATAATAAATTATATTTTTCATATTCTTCATATATATATATATTTCCCCTGATGTCTACTTAAATTGTTAACAATACTTATTTGTAACAATACAAAGTTTTTGAATTCACTGTAAACACCCTCATTATAAATTATCATCTCTGCAAACCATATTTCATATAGCAGGATTTTTATAGATAATGCTGAACCACCGTTTTCTTTGTTGCAAGATGCATGAAATGCTGGATTAGTAATAGTGCTGGATAGTAACTGATTACATGTAATCTGGATTACATAATCAGATTTTTAAAAAATTGATACTTTTAATTGGATTATATTATGTTTTAAAATACTCATAATCAGACTACAGTTACTTTTTATTGATTGCACGGTTATATATTATTCACACAATAGCTATTTCTAATTCTCGCTAATTATTCTTTTTCATCTTTTAAATTTTCCTTTCTAAAATAGCCTACCGCTTTTATATATTCAGAAAGTCTTCCAATTTTGTGGATATTCATACAGCATTTGACCACTGGATTTACAAAAATCATTACAATTTTAAGAACTGTTTTCAGAACATTACAACATTGCATCAGCTACTGATGAAAAACATTAATGTTTATTTGAATTATCACTCAGTGGGTTATTTAACCATGTATTACTATGTCTTTAAAATGCACAAAATCATGTTATTCTTATTTACCTAATATATTTACTTGAAATAAGTTAATAATTAAGTTACACATTTGCATGTTCACAGTTCTCTGACATTGGTCAGTGGTCACATGACATGCTGGTAAACATAAAATATTTAATGTTTTTTATTAAGTGTTTTATTTTGATTGTTGTTATTGTAAACTGATTTCTTTTAATTTCACATTTCTGATTTCTGATTATGATTTCATGATTTAATTAATTATTCGCTTTTCTCACGAAACTCACGAACCCCAGTTTGAAAAACCTTGACACAATGTAATGTTTAATGCACTTCATGTTAATAACAACAAATGGAATATATTTTCTTTCTCTTTGTATTTTTATGTCAATATGGTACAAGATTATACTATTTAAATCAGTGTGATAAATTAGTTACTTCAAAAATAATCTAAAAGTAATCTAGTCTGATTATATTACCTAAAATGTGTATATTTACGTTACTAACTACAATTTTGTCATGTAATTTGGAATCAGTAACAGACTACAATTAATAAGTTATCTACCCAGCACTGATTTTGCAGTACGCTAAATGCACCCTCAGCTATTTTTGATGTGCATTTCTTGTATTGGAACGACTTTTACTAACAGCAAATCGCATTTAATTTGTTGATTAACAGGGTCATGTCATAAATGTTTCATTTTATTATTTTTCCTGATCTTCTAATCCATAGAATACACTACAATGCAACAAGTTTTTTTTGAATGCATTATAAACACCAACATTGTAATTTATCTCTGCAAACCAAGTTTTATATTCTTTCTGGTTTGTTTCACAATCTTCAGTAAAATTTGCCATAGAAAAATCTAAATTTGTGCTGATGGAGCATCAACACATCGGTGAAAACATCTCTGACGTCTCACTTTACTGTTAATTAAATCACTTTGACTGTAATAACAGCACGTCTTCCTCACTATTATGACAAGTAGGCGATGTTGTGTAATTTAAATGTAGATATAGGGATGGCAATTTTTAGTTATTGCCATGAAGTTGACTCGTTTTGCAGTTCAGGATCTGTTTGAGTTTATTTGATTCCTGAGCCCTTTAATGCTTCATGTTTTCAGAAATGCTGTCGCCTGTGATTTTAATTGAGAATTGGATGGTCATCTGTAGGTTTCTGCTGTAATGCAAGGTGTCCTGCATCTGTCTAGATCATTTTGGAGGTGGGGTGAGGGTGAATGCGTGATGCATGTGATAGCAGCCTGCAGCTGTGAGATGAAAGCGAGCGATAGTGTTTCCCCTGTGGGCATTCAGCCCAACCATGCCATTGGAGTTCCCTTTTGAAACGCCGCCAAAACATCAGTCCTAACGAACAACATCCTCCTCCGCGCTCTGCTCTCAGTACGTGTGCTCGAATTCGTCAGCGTGCGTCATGTGAATTTGTAGGGACATGCTGTTTTTTGTATTTTTGCAGTTAGGTAGTTTTGAAATGTTGGATATGTTTGCCTAAATGTGAGTGGGTGTTTGTTCGTGACCTTCTGTAAGTCTTATCTCACTCTTATCTCACTCTTAATAACGTATTGTTGTTCAGTGGGTGTAATAGTAAATGTAGGTGTGTTGACGCAGTTTGAACACAAATTACGAAACGTTTTGAGGGAACATCATGTTGATAGATCTGTTCCAAAACATAGCAAGTTACTTGTTGATTTATGTAAATGCATTCCTTCCTGGCATTTGTGCCTTGTTTTGTTCCTTTAAGGCCAAATAAAACCAGGCAAATGATATATGAACAAACTCCTTAGTAGGATGTCCTAAGAGGCCATGGATTATGATTGTTTTTCTTTAGTGTTTTCTCGTGATTTAATTTTCTTGTGATCTTGACATAACAAAAGTTTTTTTTTTTTGTTACAATGATTGTTTGATTTTTAAAACACAATGCGTCATGAGTCTACTGTTGCTATAGTAACAAACGCAACTTTGCATCTGATCGACAGATAAACCATGCGCTCTTATAATGTATGTTGTGAATATTTCAGCAAATTTTGCTTTGCTTAGTAATAACGTCTACAATAAATACATATAGGCTAATCAATCACAGTTGATTTTTTTTCCAGAGATTGTACGCTAAACATTTTGTTTGTTTAAATGGTCAACGCATTCAACACCGCAAACACAGGCTGAGCGCCTTCAGAAGGATGTAGAAAATTATTCTAAAATTCTATCATTCTAAATTATACACTCTAAAAAAATGCTGGGTTAAATACAACCCAGCACTGGGTAAAATGTGGACAAACCCAGGGATTGGGTTGTTTTCAACCAATGGTTGGGGATGTCCTAAGAGGCCATGGATTATGATTGTTTTTCTTTAGTGTTTTCTCGTGATTTAATTTTCTTGTGATCTTGACATAACAAAAGTTTTTTTTTTTTGTTACAATGATTGTTTGATTTTTAAAACACAATGCGTCATGAGTCTACTGTTGCTATAGTAACAAACGCAACTTTGCATCTGATCGACAGATAAACCATGCGCTCTTATAATGTATGTTGTGAATATTTCAGCAAATTTTGCTTTGCTTAGTAATAACGTCTACAATAAATACATATAGGCTAATCAATCACAGTTGATTTTTTTTCCAGAGATTGTACGCTAAACATTTTGTTTGTTTAAATGGTCAACGCATTCAACACCGCAAACACAGGCTGAGCGCCTTCAGAAGGATGTAGAAAATTATTCTAAAATTCTATCATTCTAAATTATACACTCTAAAAAAATGCTGGGTTAAATACAACCCAGCACTGGGTAAAATGTGGACAAACCCAGGGATTGGGTTGTTTTCAACCAATGGTTGGGTTAAATGTTTAACCCAACCTTCTGGGTAGTAACCCAACCGCTTGTATTTAACCCAGCATTTTTTTAGAGTGTAGCGATCATGAAGAAAGTCTTTATTCTGAAACCAAACGAGTACAGTAAGGTGGATATACAGTTTAAAACACCCTATCAGTTGTATTCAGTTCAACCTTTTGGCGCAGTTGTGTAACTTAGAGAACAACTTTTATGTTGAGATTATGAGATAATAAAGTCGTGATCACGAGAAAACAACTTTTGTTATGTCGAGATCACGAGAAAATGTTAAGTCGTTATAAGGAGAAAACAACTTATGTCGAGATCACAAGATAATTGTCATGTTCACAAGAAAACAAGAAAGAAAAATATTTCCGTAACCTTCAGAATAGAGATAGAGATTCAGAATAAAACTGTAAGTTTTAGTGTATGCAAGTGTTGCTGAAGTGGAGAAAATAACTTATATAGACGAAATAGGCGAAGTGCAATTAAATGAAAGTGTATTTTGGATGTTTCCTTTCCACTAGTCTGAAGCAACATGTTATAAAAAGCCAAATTCCCCACGATCTTAAAATTGATCTTAAAAGTGCATAAAAAACAATGTTTTATTCTAAGATACAACCAAGTGAATTGTTAGTGCTGTTCAGTTGTAATAGTAGATGTATGTGTGTTGAAAAAGTTTAAAAACAAATTACGAAACGTTTTGAGGGAACATGTTGTTATATCTGTTCCAAAACTTAGCAAGTTACTTGTTGATTTATGTAAATGAATTCCTCCCTGGCCTGCCTGTTTCATGAGAAACATATTTTTGAGATTTTATTGAACAGTATTTCAGTTAATTTTAGTTGAAAATAGTTCAGTAGCGTCTTTAGACCCCTGTATTTGCAGTTTTCTGTCATGCTCAATTTAGCTGTTTTATACATTTACTGTGTAAATGGCCTCTAAAAATATAAAACTGTTAGAGGAACACTAGATAATGCTAAGATAGAACTGAGTGAATTGTTGTTGTTCACTTAATTTAATAGTAAATGTACACATTGACGTAATTTGAACACAAATTACAAAACATTTTGAGGGTAGTTGATAGATCTGTTCCAAAACTTAGAAAGTTGCTTGTTAATCTGTGTAAATGCATTTCCTCTCTGGATTTTGCACCCTGTTTCATAAGATGCTTATTTTTAAGTTTTTAGTTAACAGTATTTCAGCTACTTCTTTAGTTAAAAATAGTTCAGTAGAGTCTTTAGACCCCTGCATTTGCTCTTTTCCGTCATGCTCAATTTAGCTGTTTTGTACGTTTACTGTGCAAATGGTCCCTAAAATTATGTGTTAGAGGAATGCTATGATAAAAAAGTTAATTGTCATTGTTGTTCAGTTTGTTATAGAGCAGATGTGTGTTTACGGTTTAAATTGATTATGAAATGTTTTAAGACGACATCAAGTTGATAGATCTTTTCCAAAACTTAGAAAGTTGTTTGTTAATCCATGTAAATGGATTTCCTCTTTGGCTTTTGTGCTCCATTTCGTTTCATGAGAAACTTTGTTGTTAAAAGTATTAAAGTAACTTTTAGTTAAACGTAAAAAAACATTAATGGCATCTTGAGACTGCTGTGTTTTGCTCTTTTCCGTCATACTCCATCTAGCTGTTTTGTACTTGTCCTTTACAAATTGCATCTAAAATTAACATTAAAGTGTGAGAAGAATGCTATGATAATGCTAAGATACAACTAAATGAGTTATTGTTGTTCAGTTCATTTAATACTGTAGAAAATGTATGCACTGACATAGTTTGAACACAAATAATGAAACGTTTTAAGGGTGCACTGAGTTGATAGATCTGTTCCAAAACTTAGAAAGTTGCTTGTTAATCTGTGTAAATGCATTTCCTCTCTGGATTTTGCACCCTGTTTCATAAGATGCTTATTTTTAAGTTTTTAGTTAACAGTATTTCAGCTACTTCTTTAGTTAAAAATAGTTCAGTAGAGTCTTTAGACCCCTGCATTTGCTCTTTTCCGTCATGCTCAATTTAGCTGTTTTGTACGTTTACTGTGCAAATGGTCCCTAAAATTATAAGTGTTAGAGGAATGCTATGATAAAAAAGTTAATTGTCATTGTTGTTCAGTTTGTTATAGAGCAGATGTGTGTTCACGGTTTAAATTGATTATGAAATGTTTTAAGACGACATCAAGTTGATAGATCTTTTCCAAAACTTAGAAAGTTGTTTGTTAATCCATGTAAATGGATTTCCTCTTTGGCTTTTGTGCTCCATTTCGTTTCATGAGAAACTTTGTTGTTAAAAGTATTAAAGTAACTTTTAGTTAAACGTAAAAAAACATTAATGGCATCTTGAGACTGCTGTGTTTTGCTCTTTTCCGTCATACTCCATCTAGCTGTTTTGTACTTGTCCTTTACAAATTGCATCTAAAATTAACATTAAAGTGTGAGAAGAATGCTATGATAATGCTAAGATACAACTAAATGAGTTATTGTTGTTCAGTTCATTTAATACTGTAGAAAATGTACGCACTGACATAGTTTGAACACAAATAATGAAACGTTTTAAGGGTGCACTGAGTTGATAGATCTGTTCCAAAACTTAGCAAATTGCTTGTTGATTTATGTAAATGCATTTCCTCTTTGCCCCATTTTGTTCTTTAAGATTGTAGTTAACAGTAGTTCAGTTAATTTTCATTAAAGTAGTTCAATGGCATCTTGAGACCACTGTGTTTTGTTCTTTTTCGTCATGATCCATCTTGCTGTTTTGTATTTTTACTGTGCAAATGGCCCTAAAAATCATTAAAATGTTAGTAGAATGCTCTGATAATGCTAGGATGTGGCTAAGCAAATTGTTATTGTTCAGTTCATTTAATAGTAAATGTGTGTTGACACAATTTGAACACAAATTACAAATCTTCTTAAGAGTATATTGAGTTGATAAATCTGTTCCAAAACTTAGCAAGTTGTTTGTTCATTCATGTAAATGCATTTCCTCTTGGCTTTTGTGCCCCGTTTTGGTTTCATGAGAAACTTTTTAGTTAACAGTATTTCAGTTACTTTTAGTTAAATATAGTTCAATGGCATCTTGAGACTCATGCATTTTGCTCTTTTCCGTCATGCTCCATCTAGCTGTTTTGTATGTTTACTGTGCAAATGGCCCCTAAAATTATACATTTGTTAGAAGAATGCTATGATAATGCTAAAATATGACCAAGTGATTTGTTATTGTTGTTCAGTTCATTTAATAGTAAATGTATGTGCTTTGACGCAGTTTGAACGCAAATTACGAAATGTTTTGAGGGTACATCATGTTGATAGATCTGTTCCAAAACTTAGCAAGTTGCTTGCTGAACTGTGTAAATGCATTTCCTCTTTGGTTTTTGCATCCCATTTTTTTCCATGAGAAACTTTTTTCTTAACAGTAATTTAGTTACTTTTAGTTAACCGTAGTTGAACAGCATCTTGAGACCCCTTTGTTTTGCTCTTTTCTGTCATGTCCTGTGTGAACGTTGTTATTGTTTTTGATTAATAGTAAATGCATCTGTTGACACATTTAAACGCACGTTTCGAAATGTTGGATGTGATCAATTATTTAGTCATCAATACACAGGTTGCATAACAGCCGTGCACTACATCGGGTTAATCGAAAAGCGAGGATCATCGTTTACTGTGAGCCAGGAGTGACCGTAATGAAGGTCAAGTCATTACAACAACCACTTTTTAAGAGAAAGGCCACGCTGTCCTTCGGGTGGCCCGCGTTAAACAGAAGGGAAGCTATTCTGTTTGTCTATGTAAAGCAAAGTCCAGAAGTGCTTTAGTGGGGATGGTGAAAGTTTCAGGAGTCAATTTAGGACAGCCAGGGGCATCGGGGTTCACCGTCAACATGCACCAAACTCATTCAGCACAAGCCAATAACACCGTACCTTCTCTCTAAATCATTAAACTGCCGCATTTTGAACCTCTGGGAATATGTAATATTATCTAGCTGTGCATGTTCAAGCGAAGGCATGACCATCATCGAACAGTCACCTCATGGCACCTTTCTTACATGGCGAAATAGCCCTTTGACAGAAGGACGACAGTCTTTTATCAGAACGTATTATCTTGTCATGAACAGGTGCGGATAATAGTGTGTTAAAGCTCCTGAGGCTGTAAATGACAGACTGATTTTTAACTTACAAACTATTTCTGGCATCTATCTCGACTCAATTGCGACTCAATTCGGTCACCTCTCATTAACATGATTACCAGAAATACTGTATGTTTTGTTGAGGCTCCACAATCTTTTGGGGTCATTCTTAAGAAAAGGTGTTTCCGTTGAGATTTCAAATATTTAACTATTTAATAATAATAAAAATAAAAGTTTCAAAACGTTTAACAAGTTATATTTGCCTACCTCAGGCACCAAAAATTCGGATAAAATTAGGTAAGTAGTTTTGTTTTTTTAAATGTTTGTTTTTCAAATAATGATAATAAGTAACGTATTTGTTTAAATAATAATTATATAGATTTTTTTATTTTAAAGGTAATTACACAGTAAACAGAGTCTACAGTAATTTATCCAATAATATGAGTTCAGTTTGCTGTTAAGTCGATTAGCTCAGTGCCACGCATAGCAAACATGGCCCTAGAGTATTCCTTTAAGCTTGTTTAGATAATCCAGTAACTCGATCCCATATCCATGCTAACATAAAGGGGCATAGAAAGTGTCAAGACAGGTTGGACAACTTGAGATAATTGCTATCGTTTTGTGAGTTTGTCCAGTCATTGACACATGTGACACACTGCGCAAGTTTATGTGTTGTGTAAGTTTGGGACGTGTCTGAATACAGTTTAAAATAGGTGTTGGGATCCTGATTTGTGTTGTTTTCTACCATTAAACATTAAAATAAAAGATAACATTTGACTGAATTGATCAAATTATAAAATTTGCCAGAATGAGTCACAGGATTGCAGATTTAGCTTTGAAAGCTTTTTTAGCTTTATATTTTCTGAAGAAAATGTAGCAGTTGCTATGGTGCTAAACATTTTAGTTTGTTGCTATGCAGTTGCTATGGTGTTTAAGTGTTGTTAGTGTGTTACTATTCAGTTTTTTGTGTGTTGCTATGGTGTTTGTGTTTTTAGTGTCTTACTGTGCAGTTGTTAGTGTGTTGCTTGCTACAGAGTTGCTGTTTTTTAAGTGTTTTAAGCAATTCATAGAAACACTAAAAACACTTAAATACTATAGCAACTGCATAGTATTTAAGTGTTTAGTGTGTTGCCATGCAGTTGCTATGGTGTTCACATGTTTTAGTGTGTTGCTATGCAGTTGCTATGGTGTTCACATGTTTTAGTGTGTTGCTATGCAGTTGCTATGGTGTTCACATGTTTTAGTGTGTTGCTATGCAGTTGCTATGGTGTTTAAGTGTAATTAGTGTGTTACTATGCAGTTTTTTGTGTGTTGCTATGGTGTTTAAGTTTTTAGTGTGTTACTGTGCATTTGTTAGTGTGTTGCTTGCTGTGCAGTTGCTATGTTTTTAAGTGTTTTTAGTGTTACTATGCAGTTGCTATAGTACAGAAATCACGATTCGACACGAGTTCAGTACAACAGGAAAAAATTGTTACATTTATTTTGAACAGACAGTAGTGCTACATACATGTAGCAGTTGATTTTGATTTTCAAGATGTAAATCAAAAACAGAATGGTTTGACTTTAGATTTGTGAAATTATGCTACATAAGACACCTGCGCAAAACAAAAACAGCAGACGTACTGAATGAAAAAATGCTGATTTATTTAAAATGTATTTTCTCTATTTATTTAGAAAATATTACAAATGTATTTTCTCGGACAGGTGGCATTTATGGATCAGCAGCGATACAGCGTTTCCTTGGTTACCGCTGTAAACAAAGCAGCACTGCGCTTATAAACACTACTTTAATATGCATTATATGGAGGTAAGAGGAAATGAAATTGCCATCAAAGCATTTCGGAAGACGGTCAGAGATGCATCTCAGAAACCCTCACATATTTGTCTTCCTATATTTCGAGCATCGCGAACAGTGAGCTTGATCTGCCTGATACAGTATTTTCTCCTCTTTACAGACTTCATAAAAGTTCCACACGAATTACATTTTGGGAAATGATTGCAATGCAGTTTGTGTGCAATTCTGGAATAGAGATAGGCCAAAATAAAACCATGCCATCTGAACTCAGCGTTATTGTTTTGGGTTGGATGGTAGATCGTCTCTTCTTCTACTCTTTCCTGTTGTGACAGTTAGCGTTGCATTACCATGCGTGCCCCCTTTTGGATTTGGATTTGGATTGATCGCCTATGACTGATTGTATTCGTCATCTGACTGCATGAACCGTGACGGTTCGGGACGAATACATGTACCATTACGCACCTGTTTAGGTGTTTTTAGTGTGTTGCTATGCGGTTGCTAGGGTACTGTGGGTGGTTGTCTCTGGATGTGTCTCGGGTCTGTGAGTGTTTGTTTAAATCACAATAACACTAACCATGAGCAATACTAACAGTGATGATTTTATAGCAAAAAATAACTATGGCAAAATGCATGCTTTCAGTGCTCTGTAAATGATATTTTTAGCATCGTTGCCAAGTAAGTAGTCTAACTCGACTCTAACTCTCTTCTCAAAGGAGAGCGTCGTGACTGCCGCGGCACTTCCTGTGATGACTGACGATTTCAGCGAGATTCTGAACTCCTGCGGCGCCAGAGTGCAATCTAGGACAGAGCCTTGCAAACATTACACACTCCCGTCAGGGCTTTTTTTTCCTTTTGTGCAGTTGCCTTTTCTTTCTTATGCAGCGCTCTGGCAGAGGATCCTCCCGCGCTCTGATCTGATCCATTCTCAACAGCGTTTCTGCTCCACCGGAGGCTGTGAAGCTGTCCTCACTCAAGGTTGATTACGTAATATCAAAGAGCTGACGCTAGGAACCAAGCGGCGTTTTTATTTTGACACAGAGCGACCTAAATTCACCCCGCGACGCAGAACGAGGTAGAGTGCTGCTGCGGCTCGGTGCAAAGTGGGTTATGTAAGGTCAGACAGTCATCTATTAAGAGGTTTCAGGGGTGTAACTGCTTTAAAAGACAGATCCTGGGCCGGAGTCTGCCAAAATCCACCACAGTATTTATAGGACGATTTACAACATTTGAAAGCCTTTGGGGCTGGAGAAAAATGCAGCAAAAAAAAAACTGTAAAATCTTGTGCTGTCGCAGTCGAAGGGCCTCTTTCGAACAAGAAAAGCCTTATATAAAAAGGTTATAATCAGTCACACGTCTGTATTCTTTAGATGAGTAGCTCTTTCATCAGCTTAAAGTTAGGAATTACAAAATTACCTGATTACGGGAGAAATCACAGAATCGAGGATCGGAGAAATCTGACCGTCTCTTTCCCGGAATTGGAAAAGCTGTCATTGCAGCGAATCAGAGATCTGGGATTTGCATTCAGATTTAATTAAGATAAGCTAATTGCCTGCTAAAGAGATTGATTTTAAAGAATAGATGGATAATTGGTGCAAATTCATACTTAACCTTACACTTTGGCTTGCAGCTTACAGCATTTGTGCTCCAGATGAACTGGTTAGAAAATGTTATTTTATTTTTAAGCAATGCTTACAAATCACTCTTAACTCATCAGACGCTGCATAGGAACGCATTGGAAATCACCCACAACACAGTTTTGCAAAGACAGACCAACATTTTCTTCAGAAAGTTGTATTATAGTAACTGTGCAGATGGATGTTCAATACAATGAAACCTCTTCACATTACAGTTCCTCGATGAGCTGAAGGATGCGAGTCACTGACCGCTGAAGTTGTCTATGCTTCGTTTTGATGATTGTCCAGAAAGATGGAGCAATGTTTGTTTCTGTCAGGACCACTATCGTCAAAGATGATTGACAATTAGCATACAGTTTGGATTGGCGGTATGGTTCTGTTCTGGGCAAGAACTCCCTGCGCATCCATGCAGCCTAGCATGGATGAGAGCAGGGAGAGCAGCGATAACCCCCCCAAGGGTAAACAGAACAGAACCAACATCAATGTATTGCAGATATTGTTAAAGTTCAATAATTTTATGTACACATTTTAGAATTAGTCTGATTCAAAGGAGAATCAGAAGGCTGAATCCTGACTGACAGAGGAGGAGCTGGGGATGGAGGAGGGTCATTAGCTATTGAGCAATGCGGCAACTGCTGATAATACTGAGGGACCTTATATAAGAATGCTTAGATAGATGTCGTATTCCCATAGGTTGATGGGGATCAGCTGAGAGTCAGCTGATGCGAGCTTGACTAACGTGACCTGCCAGAACTAACGCTACGCTAGATGTTTGATGTATGAAAGTACTACTTAAGTGAAGACTTCTGACTGCATGAAAAAACAACAACACTTTTTTAAAAACAGCCTTTGTACTGTATTTGAAAACTACAGATGCAAATAGAGAAAGTGTAATAGAATAAACTCTAAGGCCTGGTTTCACAGACAGGGCTTAGGTTAAGCCAGGATTAGGCCATTGATCAAATAGCATTGATCAAAAAGTATCCTTTAAAAAACGGGCCTTAGAAAAAATAAATATAAATAATATAATTTTAAAAATATATTATTAATAATAGTAATATTATAACAGTGATATTTCTTATTTTGTTTTTAGTATTTATACAAATAATAATCAATAAAAGATAAAATACTAAATTATACATTTTAATTAATAAAAATGATAATTACAGCCCTACAAACAAGCACAGCAAACCTGTATTTTTTTTTAAATCACAGTTTTCCTTATATTGCAATCATTATGATCACAGCATGTTATCATTGCTTTCATCAACACGTTCATTGTTAATAATAATAATTTTAGCCATAAAAATAGAAAAATTAAAAATAGAAAAGGAAGGTACCATTAAGGGCAACATGTGCAGAACAAATCTATCACATAATTATAACGAGAACACGACTGTAAAAGAATAAGCCTGTAATGGAAAGGTCAGCTGATGCGAGCTTGACTAACGTGACTTGCCAGAACTAACGCTACGCTAGATATTGGGCTGCACGATTAATCAGAATAAACCAAAATTACAAAATGACTTATCGATTATCGAATGGCAAAGGCTGCGATTTAATTACATAAATATACAGTATGTGTGTTTCAGAGTGAAGCGCGGCGCTGTGTTTATTTACACGTGAGCAGCTCCTGACCCGCTGTTCTTTTAGTGTCTTTTAGTTTACAGTAAACTCCATACTGCAGTGCTTTAACGTGCATTTGGGAACAAAACATGCACCGACCATCTTTCCTAATCTTGTAATGAGAGGCACTTTTCAATAAAAGAGAAGCTTTCGGGAATAAATGTTTGATGTTTTAACGTTTAAAAACAATAGAAAAATTAAAAATAGAAAAGGAAGGTACCATTAAGGGCAACATGTGCAGAACAAATCTGTCACATAATTATAACGAGAACACGACTGTAAAAGAATAAGCCTGTAATGGAAAGAATGCGTCCACAGAGTTACTGTATATCTTCATGGCTAGCACAGTCGAGTTCACTTGTGCATTCGGGTCATTTTGTGCAGATATAAGTCGTTATATTAAGGTTATGTAGTATAAATAACGAAGTGTATCCTAAATGAGATCTGATGAGTTAAATCCCGTCGATTAAAAACCCGCTGTCAAAGTGCTTCATTGTACTGGTGATCTTCAGCATAATAACTTTGACTAGGACCGTCATATAACCTTCACATAACCTTGTAATGAGAGCACTATTGTAAAAAATGTTGTAAATATTCTTAGGGTTTAGCTGACGTAGCAGCGTGTTGTTACAAAAAAGTGCGTCCACCGAAAGAGTTAGTTCACGTTCCCTTGTGCTTGATTTTGTGCAATAAAATCAGGGCCTGAATTTTGCGGCGGGCATTTGGGTGTTACACCGAATTATATGACCATTAAATTATATGACCATATAGGCGCTGTAGTGAGGGTAGGTTTAGGATCAGGACTGGGTTTAGGTTGGGTTAGTTCAATACAGCGCCTATGGTCACATAATTCGGTGCAACACTTACGAAAATTACTTTACTACAAATAAAACCAAAAAACCATGGTTACTACAAATTAACCATGGTTTTTGTAGTAAAACTGTGGTTATACAAATGGTAATCAATACGCCAAAAAACCATGGTTACTACACGTTTACGATAATAAAACCATGGTTAATTTTCGTAACACGTGCATTGTGCGCATTATTTTATTTAAATGCATAGGCAATAGATTTTTTTGAAACACTTTACAAAGCAACAATTTTTAAAGTCTCATTTGTTAATGCATTAATTAAGAGAGCAATTATTGTTATTATTTATTATTATTATTATATTAAGTTAAAAGTGAATCTAGTGTTCTTTAGCATTGCTGGCGACATGCCATGAACTCTACCTCCACAGCAAACAGAACTAAACAGTTACACCCCTAATAATTATTATTTCTATTATTATTATTGTATAGTGCTGTTGATACATAATCACAAACACTGCAAACCTGGATTTTTTTTATTTTTTTTTGTAATTCTTATGATCGCAACATGTTATCATTGCTTTAACGTATTAATTGTTTCTGCTTAAATGAATATGCGACGTTAACTGACTGCATGATTTGTGTAATCTTAGAACTGTACATGTCTGCCATATGGACAGTTCACCTCTGATAACAGATTACACTTAATTGTAACGTAGAAACATTTTCTGTAAAGCTGCTTTGAAACGATATGCATCGTGAATTGAATTTTTAAAAAATTCCAAATTGTGCATCTCTACTCATCCTCTCACATTCTAATAGCATTTCTTGAACAGAGATCAATTCTGAGCAAGATAACTCCGCTCAGCCCAGCATGGTCAATGTGAAAACTCATGAAATAGCCCCGAAATGAACCTTGTTCAGTTTTATTGTCATGCTTAAGTAGGTCAAAGGTAACCCCATTGTAAAATGTGAACACAAAGGGAAATACTGCGCAGTAAATTGCGCTGTAAAAGACTTGTTGTGGAAAATATCCCGACAGATCTTGGAAAAGCCCCAGATCTATAGAAGTATGCACAAGCAGCATATTTCCATGCCATTTTGGCTTCCACGCATATAGATTTGGCATGCATGCCCTCACAGACTTTCCAGGACACACTTTGTTGTGAAAAACATTTATTGTTTTGTACTCTGTGTCATCCATTGAGATTTATGGGGCCTTGCTTTCCCAATGCTTTCACAAGAGCAGACTCAGTATGGCTGGATCCCAGGATCACAGCGGGACCTTTAAATGCATCTTTCTTTTTGACTGATTTCCCAGAGCTTCCCAGCATTTTACGACTTTGCTCCCTCTTTCTAGGGATGGAGCGCATGCTTTGCCAGCGCTGCGCCGCAGATGCTCTTTGCTCCTCTGTGCTGGTAGTATTTCACTGCTTTGTGGAGCATCAGAGGAATGCATCTTTGGTAGTTGTTTGCATGTTTTATATTCAGAAACAAAAAATGTTACTATGACAGCTCTTGTGTATTTTGATTCGTCTTTATGAAGTAACACTTATGCTGGGGTGATGTTCAAGACTTGACCAGCAAGATGAATGATGAATGCAACTTCTGGGAAATGCATGCGATTGTCGTTGGAGATGGGAGTGTATTTTATGGGAGTGTGGTTTAACCCAGAGCAACGTGTGTCCAGTAATTCATTTCTGAGGTGCCGTTCATACAGGATTTGGATTTGTACACGTGTGCCACATTCTGATTCGTTTTTCATTGAGAGCATTTTGTTTCGTTAGCTGAAATGAGTTTTGATGCACAACGCATTCCCAGCAAACTGGGAACGTTCTCAGAACATATTTTTGTTCGATGGGTTGAATCAATGCCGGTTTTAAAATGTTTGATCATTCAGATGAATTAATGCATTTGCTGCATTTTAGGAGTTAATGCACTTGTTTAATGCACGCTGTTTTAATGCATGCATCCCTTAGGCCTGAAACACAATAGTATGCAAACACACACAAGCTCGGTCAATGCATTGCAGGCGCATGTTCATTCTTTGCATTATGAATGCAATAACAGAATAACATGCAAATCCAAGCATGAAAGAGTTTTATGTAACATGTTCTGGGCCTTAAAGTTGCACGTGTGACTGTGCAAAACAAACGCGGAGTGGAAAAACGAGCGGCTCATTCACACACCCAAAAATTATATGCATTTTAATAGCGAGCCGTAATCAGCCGACAGAAAGCATTTCAACACGTTTAGGATTAATATCTAGACTGACGTACATCAGAGCTGTTAAATATTACCATGTGTGCCGTCTCGTGGCTTTGTTTGTGTTGCCTTACAAACAGTTGTATTCTGCTGGTGTGCATTCTTGATTTATTGACGCTGGTGTCATTAATTTGCGGGATAGAAATCCAGGACCTCACCAGACGCTTAGGGCTTTTAACAAGATTTCATCCAATCAACTTTTTTTCCTCTTTTATTCTGAAAACAGTTTTCCAGAGTCAGCTCGGCTGTGAAGCGAGGACACGTTGTTGTTGATAAATCGCAGCTCAGGGTGGCGTGTTTCACATTCGCGCATGTCAAAGCATCAACATTAGCCATTTTCACTATGTGTTTTTATGATGTTCTCCCTGTGTTTCCAAGACTGATTTACGATCGTCTCGAGGATAGCAACGGTTTTTAAGCTTCAGGCTGTTATTAGGGAGCTCGACTGCCACTTTTAAGCCTTTTAAATTTATGTTTTTTCTGCACGCGACTTAACCCTAGATTCTGTAGGTGAAGCTTTCAAGTACTAGAACTCGTCTTCGTTGAGGATTTAGCACTTCTGCGAAACCGCAGACCTAGAAAGAAAACGCTTGGATGTAAAAATGTCGAGTTTGATTCTCGTTCCTGCAGTAAATATGAGCTGAAATAATGAGAGTAATAAATATCCTGCAGGCCCGTAATTACTCAGTTCTTGTAAGATGTAAGACAAGAAAAACTTACGATCAACGCTTTGCTTTTGGTCTGTAAGGTTTGCGAATCTGTTATTCGTCCGAGTCTCATTTGTTATTTGCTACAAGTTTTAAAGCCTAATAACCATATGGACTGTAAAAAAGGAATTGTTGAGAAAACGTAAAAATTCAGCACAACTATCAGATTTTTTTTTTTTGTCTTAAAAAGTAGCACGTCTTTTTTTAGTCGTTTTGAATCAGGGTTATGGTATAAATAACCATAAACCAATTTTTGTTGAAATAAACAACAAAAAAAAAACTTAGATTTTTCATTTTCGTTTAGTTTAACTTGATATACTAAAATAACAAACTAAAACTGAAATAAAAAAATCATTAAAACATTTAAAAAATTAAACATTTAAAAAAACAAAAACTAATAAAAATGTCAAAACTAGTCAAATTGTGTCTGACTAGTTAGTTTTTTTAATGTAGATTCAAGCAGTGTAATTTTTGTATTATTAAGATGCTATAGTTTTTATCAATATTTTGAATCCGGTTTTTTTTTTGCATTTTATTTTCTGTTTCAGTGATTTGTTGTGTTTTTCATAACTACTATATATATATATATATATATATATATATAGTAGTATTTCGTATATATATTTAGTAGTTATATATAATTCATCTTTATTTCCATTGTCAATGTAGTTAAACTACATTAAAACAAGATTTTTTTTCAGTTTGTTTATTTTATTTCAAATAGCATTTTTTTAAATGATTTTAGTTTTAGTTTTAGTTAACTGTAATAACCCTGGTTTCAAGTAATTCACATTTCGTAGTATTTGTGACTCAAAAGGCCCGTAAACTGGAAAATGCATGCTCACAATGAACATGTAATGAAAATGAATGTGAATGAAAATGTATACTGTACCCTGAATGCATTTTTAAAATGCGCAAATGATCAAAAATACAGTCAAAATTGTGAAATATTATTACAATTTAAAATCACTGTTTTCTATGTGAATAAATTGTCAAATGTAATTGATTTCTGTGATCAAAGCTGAATTTTCATCCATTACTCCTGTCTTCAGTGTCACATGATCCTTTCTAGCTTTTCCTGTTGCACAAATGTTTTGAGGTCTCGGGTTCGACTTCTAGGTAATGCACGTAATTATAAAACGCATAACTTATAAATGCACCGTGAGCGCTTTGGATAAAAGATTCATGCGATGCATAACTGTAAATGTTAAAGACGGCGCAACCGCAGCAAGCTTTTCTTTTCAGGAATTGCATGAACTGCTCTCCATCGCTTTGGGAATATTTAGGTCTTAAAGCAGCGCTGGAATTTTTCAAGTGCAAGTCCCCCGTGTATAATAAAACTGCAGTGCATTACAGGATATCACTGGCTGACTTTGTTATCAACACCATCAAGTGGATGTAATTAGGGTTGTAAAAGCCTTCAGGTCTCAGGCAGAAGTATGAGATCTGGAAATACAGGTTTTTATGATGTGGTGCTGTTTGAGGACATCTGGAACACATCCAGCACACTGTATTAATGTTTGCATTGCTGTATATATAGCTATCAGCTTACATAAGTTGTGTAAGGGCTCTGTGACCTCTAGAAGATCTAATAAATCAAAAAGATTGATCGTGAATTTCGCTGTAACATACATGCAGGAACGAAATCTCGTGCGGTGTGAACTTTGCCCACCGAGTGTATTACTTCCACATGTGCGGAAAAATAATTTGTTAAAGGACAGGATTGTTTAACGTGACAAATAGTTTGACGTTTGTAGCTCTCGAACGCGTCTGGAGTGCATATCTTCACCTCATCGTGCTTGTTTTTGCTTCGTTTCAGTTACTAAACAGGATCCGGTTTCAGGTTTTCTGAGAGCTTGCAGGTGCATAAATATTCATTAATAAATAAGCAATAAATTCTCGTGACAATAGTAATATTTCTTATGTTTTTATTTATAAATTTTATATTTTATTTAGTAATAAGATAAATAAGAATAGTAATAATTATTATTATTAGTGGTAATAACATTATTATTATTATTATTATTATTATTGCTAACAACAACAACAATAATAATAATAATTTTGTTATATATATATATATATATATATATATATATTCATTTATTTGTTTTATTATGGCCACAGCAAACTGTATTTTTTTTTTATCGCTTTTTATTTACCAATTTTAATCAGAAAAATCACAATTAGATTTTTTCCCTCCCAAATTGTGCAGCTGTAGTGCAGCGTTTGAGCTCAAATCATGTGTGTCGTTGTCTTTCTAAGCGATCAGATGCAATGTTTTCACCTGCTGGATCAGAAAACAGGTGTAAAAAAACTCACCTAACCCTAACACTGAGGAACCCGAGTCACATTTACAGACACAAACCCCTTAAGTTAAGAAAAGTTAAGCAAACCGTTACTGTTAATACACTTACAGTTCCCTATCTGTCGGTCACTATGAGTTAGTGCATATCTTCACCTCATCGTGCTTGTTTTTGCTTCGTTTCAGTTACTAAACAGGATCCGGTTGCATGTTTTCTGAGAGCTTGCAGGTGCATAAATATTCATTAATAAATAAGCAATAAATTCTCGTGACATTCTTCGTTTAAAACCGGTTTTAGGAAGCATAGAGCTGCTCAATCTTGACGTCGACTTCTTTGGCAAATGGGCCTATAATGCATCAGTCTTTTGGGAATTTCCTGGGTTTTTAGAATAGCGGTTTGTGTTTTATGAGCAAAAGAAGGTCTGTGGTCAACATTACTGGAAGACACTTTCATGTCTGCAGTATAAATTACACGCAGTCAGACCTCAAACGTGTTTTAGGACGTTAGTTGCTGCATGTATCAAGTTGTCAAGCTCATTACAATTAAAAAAACAACTTTATTTTTTCAACAGTGTAGAGCTGTGATGCTAATCACAAACCTTACTCATCGAAAAAGTACCATTCTGAAAAACCCATGGGACATTTCGGAGGAAACTAAAAAGCGAATGACACATTTCTCATATCCTGCAGCACGATTCGTCGAAATAAAAGCAAATCGTATACGGCATGTGGTTATCAAATCGCAAAGGTTGTTTGAGTCGCTTTAACGTGCCAAACATGTTTACAAACTTGTAATGAGAAGCCCTTTTCAACAAAAGTCAAGCTTTAAGGGCTCCCTGCAGTTATTGGTCAAAATAAAACTTTATAGTTTAGCGTTTAAAAATATGAAATTAAGAAGATCTAACATTAAGAAGAAACTGAATAAAAAATATTAGAATTCTATTTTTAAAATTATAATGTACAGTAAAATTTCCACTGAAATTTTTTTTCCTACAATGAAATAATAGAATAGTAGTAATATTTAATTTTTAATTAGCTATTTTTATATCTTCATTTAATAGTAGAAGTAATGATGATGATGATGATGAAGATTATTAATATTAATAATAATAATTTGTATTATTATTATTAGTGGTAGTAGTAATACAATAGTAATATGTTTTATTTGTTTTTATTTAGTAATTTTTATATTTAGTCATTTTTATATTTAGTCATTTTTATATTAGTAATAAGTAGTAATAATAATACTCATTGATAATAATTATAGTAATTTTTTTAAATAATAATAATTATTATTATTACTTTTATTATTTATATTAACTACTATATTATTTTATTATTATTATATTATTAGGTGTAAAAAACCTCACCTAACCCTAACACTGAGGAACCCGAGTCACATTTACAGACACAAACCCCTTAAGTTAAGAAAAGTTAAGCAAACCGTTACTGTTAATACACTTACAGTTCCCTATCTGTCGGTCACTATGAGTTATGTCATGACGACATTATGGGGGTTTGCCTGGGAACCCTAATCATCTCTGACTTTAAGTGAAAACGCCAATGAAATTTGGCTAGTAAGATTTCCTAAAAGAGCAAATCACGGTCGGTTCGCGTCTTTTTAAACGCCGTTCCGGCCGTGTCCTCTTGGTTGCGGTCGTTTCCTATCCTCCGTCGACAGCCACGATCGTTGTCTTCAGTGTCTGGGCATTCAGCACGCTGAAGCTGCGTTTGTGGATGGTTCATGCGTTCACTGTGAGCGTGTGACCATGGCAGCGCTGCGATCGCGCCTCTCTCTCCTCACAGGGATGGGAGGGGCTCCCTCTGTCACTACCCACGCTGGCTTCTCTGCCGCAAGCAGACAGCTATCGGTTAGTGCTCTGGGCGATCTGAGGGTTACAGTGAGAGCCTTTCCGCTGGGGCAGTCCCCACGGACCTCTCACTCCTCCCGCAGCAGCTGTTCTGTGCGGCTCCCTGGTGATTCTGCTGTGCCGTCTCACGGCATGCCCAGCGTTTCATTCGGCGCAACGGCCATGCTTTCCCAGGCCACCGTGAGCATCGGGCTGGAGGCATGCCCACCTCCCAGTCCCTAGCCCTCACTGCGGGATGATTGGTTCCTCGGCATGGGTCGTGGTTCGCGACCACGCCCTGCCCTGGTTCCTTTCTTCCCGGAGGTGCATGAGGATCTGATAAAGTCGTGGACGGACCCTTTTTTCGGCCAGAAGCCACTCGTCTGCCTCCATCCTCACTACCCTCAATGGCGGGGCGGCTAGGGGGTACGTTGACATTCCCCAGGTGGAGAGTGTGGTTGCGGTGCACTCATGCCCGCAAAACGCCGCCACTTGGAGGAATTGTCCTCGTCTTCCGTCCAAAGCTGTAAGCTGATGGCCACTCTCGTGGCCGAACCTCACAGTGCTGCGGGCCAAGCCGCCTCTGCCCTGCATGCCATGGCTATCCTGCGAGTACACCAAGCCAGGGCATTTAAATGCACGAGGGTAGTACCAACCCGAGGTTGATGCAGGAGCTGCACTCGGCGACTGACCTCACCCGACGGGCGACGGAAGTCACAGAGCAGTCCCTCGGGAAGGTAATGTCCACACTTTTGGCCCAAGAGTGCCATCTATGGCTCAGCCTTGCTGAGACGAGCGATGTCGACAAAGTGCGCTTTCTCGACGCTCCCGTCTCCCAGGCTGGACTGTTCGGCTTGTGTTACCAACACATCTTGCTTTGTGATGCACACGCTCCGCCGTGGGCCAAGCCTCAGTCTGCTCGTCGCCGTGGGCACCCTCCTGCATCCTCCAGAGCCGCTCCGCCCCGTGCTGAAACAACATCAAGGCCAGTGCATTGAGCCTCTCGCAGGAGTGTGGCACCCCCCCGTGTCCCAGCCGGCTGCTAAGTCGTCTAAGAAGTCGATGAAGCGGCCCTGAGACGGGCAGCCCAGAGATGTGGGAAGCTGCTCTTTCTCAGGAGATGGCGGAGACCCCCCGGAGGAGGGCCAGGCGGAGAATCTTCAGTTTTTGTTTGTTTCTGTTCCACCCAGCGGTACCCACAGCAGCACGTCGAGCCTCTCGCAGGAATGCGGCACCCCCGTCCATCCCCCGGCAACCCGGAGATGTGGGGAGCTGCTCATTCTCAGAAGATGGTGGAGACAGCGCCGCTCCTTCCACCGGAGGAGGGCTGGGTGGAGAATCTTCAGTTTATGTTTGTTTCTGTTCCGCCACTGGCTCAAGGGCCAGCGGTACCCACATTTTCAAAGAAAGAGCAATTTCCTTTTCCTCCGGGTTCTCAGGCCCGTGGGCTGACAGTGAGTGATGCGCCGCTTCCTCACTCTCGCCCACGATGCCCCCCTTTGCCAGCAGCCAAGAAGCTGCGGTTGGGAGACACATTGCCTCTCCACGCAGCTCTGGCCAGTCCCACTGGGGACTCGGGGAGTTCTGCTGTGATCAGACAGAACGCGATGCCTTCTGGCCTATCCAGCTTGACTCCCCTCCGCTGCACCACCGCCGGTGCGTCGATTGTTCCTTTGGTGCCACTCGTACGGAGTTTGGTGGCGCGGCTTACGCTGCCCAACCCGTCCCGCTGGCTCATTTGCACAATCCGACTTGGCTATGCGATTCAGTTCGCCAGGCGACCTCCCAAGTTCA
>NW_015662583.1:889963-891436 GCF_001515625.1 Sinocyclocheilus rhinocerous | reverse complement strand
CTTCCTGGCAAAGGATGCAAGCGAGCCGGTCCCTCCAGCCGAGATGAAGCAGGGGTTTTACAGCCCTTACTTCATCGTACCCAAGAAAGGCGGTGGCCTCCGGCCAATCATGGATCTGCAAGTCTTGAATCGGGCCCTTCACAAGCTTCCATTCAAGATGTTGACGCAGAAGCTCATCATCAGATGCATCCAGCCCCAGGATTCCGGGGGAGCTCAATCGTGCAGCCGATGGAATCTGTTCATGAACTGGTGTTCTTCCCGCCGAGAAGACCCCCGAAGATGCACGATTGGAGTAGTGCTTTCTTTCCTGCAAGAAAAGTTGGAGCGTAGACTGTCACCCTCCACCTTGAAAGTGTATGTGGCTGCCATCGCAGCACATCATGATGCAGTGGACGTCCGGTCCCTGGGAAAGCACGATCTCATTGTCAGGTTCCTGAGGGGTGCCAGAAGGTTAAATCCTCCTAGGCCACCCCTGGTGCCCTCCTGGGACCTCTCTATCGTCCTGGCAGGACTTCAGAGGGGTCCCTTTGAGCCGCTGGATTAAGTCGAGCTTAAGTTCCTGTCTGCTAAATGCTAAATCCTGTCTGCTAAATGCTGTCTGTTTAAATCTAGATAAAAGACACATCTCTTTGGCCAAGCATTTAAATAATGCAGCTCATAATCTTGTACTGCAGTTATATCTGATCAAATGCACATTATTATTCTTTAGCTTGGGTTAAACAAATACATTTTGCTTGGTTGGAACAGCAGCTACGCTAATTATGTCTCTATTTGTTTCTCTGATTCTGCCACGGGATTGACATCCTCAGATTGACCTCAGATGATGCCAACCCTGAAACAACATACAGAACTACCAAATTTTGCTATAAGTTTGATTGCATCATATAATAATTGCTGTTAATAGTGTTCATCGTCTGTTTGATTACGTCTTTAATTGATTACGTCTTTAATAGATTTTTCCGTACATTTCTGCCATATGTACATTAACTGACAGTCACCACTGATAAGCTACCACTAAATATTGTAGAAACTTAATTTGCTGTAAAGTTGCTTTGCAACGATTTGTATCGTGAAAAGCGCTATACAAATAAACTTGAATCGAATTGAATTGAATCTCATCTTTCTTGTCTATCTAATGTTAGGATAGAGTAAGGGTTAAAGAGATTGTTCACTGAAAAATTTAAATTTGTCTTCATTTACCCAACCTCATGCCATTACAAATCAGTTTGAATTTCTTAGTTCTTCTAATTTTGGGGTTAATCTTGGTTAATGTTAATTTATAAATATACTTTTGTTCATTGTTTCTGGGTACTTTTCACCTACTGTTTTATGAATACTGTGAATTCAGACAGTACTTTTTCCACATACTATTTTTCACGTATTATATAGTAGGGAAGTATGCAAGTTGGGATGCAGCCTATGCACTATGAAGAAGAGAAGAGAAGAGAGAATGAGCTTTATTGCCAGGTATGT
>NW_015662583.1:884655-889425 GCF_001515625.1 Sinocyclocheilus rhinocerous | reverse complement strand
GCCTGACCGAGGGAACACTCGGCACGGACGCACTGGCACACAGCTGGCCTCGGGCCCTTCGCAAGTATGCGTTTCCCCCAGTGAGCCTTCTCGCACAGACATTGTGCAAGGTCAGGGAGGACGAGGAGCAGGTCTTACTGATTGGTCCTTTCTGGCCCACCAGGACCTGGTTTCCGGAACTCATGCGCCTCGCGACAGCCCCTCCCTGGCGAATCCCCCTGCGATAGAACCTGCTCTCTCAGGGGCTCGGCACCATTTGGCACCCGCGTCCAGACCGTTGGAACCTACCACGTGTGGCTCCTGGACGGGACATGGCAGACTTAGCTGATCTGTCACCTGCGGTGGTTAACACGATCACTCAGGCTAGAGGTCCCTCTACGAGGCAAGCCTATGCTCTGAAATGGAGTCTGTTCGTGAACTGGTGTTCTTCTTGCCAAGAAGACCCCTGAAGATGCACGACTGAAGTAGTGCTTTCTTTCCTGCAAGAAGGGTTGGAGCGTAGGCTGTCACCCTCCACCTTGAAAGTGTATGTGGCTGCCATCGCAGCACATCATGATGCAGTGGACGTCCGGTCCCTGGGAAAGCACGATCTCATTGTCAGGTTCCTGAGGGGTGCCAGAAGGTTAAATCCTCCTAGGCCACCCCTGGTGCCCGCCTGGGACCTCTCTATCGTCCTGGCCCCAAGGTTCTCACCACGCCTTTCCGCGATCAGGTGATGAACCTGCGAGCACTGCCCTCGGAGGGGACAGACCCAGCCCTTGTGTTGCTGTGTCCCGTAAGAGCGCTGCGCATATACGTGGACCACACCCAGAGCTTCAGAAGCTCTGAGCAGCTCTTTGTCTGCTACGGAGGTCAGCAGAAGGGGAAGGCTGTCTCCAAGCAGAGGTTGGCCCACTGTATAGTGGATGCCATCGCCTTGGCGTACCAATCCCAAGGCGAGCCGTGCCTCCTGGGGGTGAGGGCTCACTCCACACGGAGTGTTGCCTCCTCCTATGCACTATGCACATCTGTAGAGCTGCTGGCTGGATGACACCGAACACCTTTGCGAGATTTTACAGTCTCAGCATTGAGCCAGTGTCTTCCCGTGTGTTGGGTAACAGGTAGTGGGCGGGAAGAGCTGGCCGGTGTCATGCTTGCTGTGCCCTTCCCCCTCACCCGGGGATGCGAGCGCCTTCTCCTCCTCCAGTAAGTTCCCCGGACGGCGAACCCTGGTGGAGTATCCTCCAGCAACCTCGGCAGTCAGACTGGGCGGAGCAGTGACGCCAGGCCCAGTATCGGTATTAGCTTGCCCGGGTCTCCGGTCAGCCCCAGTACTGGGCTAGGTGTCCATATGGCTTGATTCCCTACGGGCAATCCCATATGTGTATTCTTCCACGGTAAGGTTTCCCTCTCTGTAAGCCGGTGTCTTCCCTTTGACAGGGTGTTCTGTCAGTCTCTGCTGGCAGTTGCTCCATCCCTACTCTCAGGTAGGACCTGCCCCAGAGACCATTCCATATGTAGTACTGCCCCAGCCCTGGGTCAGTCCATGTGAGAATCTCCACATGTTACCTCCCTACGGGTAGGATGTGGCCTCCGTAGCGCCCTTCTCCGGAAGGCTCGCTTCCCCATTGTTACTGCCAAGCTGTAAACAACAAATAGGAAAGACTTGAAGCAAATCTTTCATTGAAGGTTGAAATCCCTTCTGTTAAGAATTTCCGTGGGGAAAGGAACAGCGGCTTGGCTATCTCCAGCAGCGATATACTCACCTGTGGTCCCGTTTGTCTGTCACGCGGTTGCTTGCCAACATTGGCTACGCCTTAGGGTTGTGACGGGGTTCAGGTATTGGCGCTTTCCAGGGCCCCATAATGTCGTCACGACATAACTCGTAGTGACCGACAGATAGGGAACGTCTTGGTTACGTACATAACCCTCGTTCCCTGATGGAGGGAACGGAGACGTTCTGTCCCCTTGCCACACCCTTGAACCATCGCTGGCAGCCAGGGACAAGTTCTCGGCTCCTCAGCGGAAAACCTGAAGAGTGGAGGCACCTGTCGCCTATTTATACCCGTATGCACAGGGAGTGGCTCGGGTATGCAAAATCCAGTAGCCAAATTTCATTGCCGTTTTCTCTTAAAGTCAGAGATGATTGGGGCTCCCAGACGAACCCCCATAATGTCGTCAAGACATAACGTCTCCGTTCCCTCCATCAGGGAAAGAGGGTTACGTACGTAACCAAGACGTTTCTTGGCTTAAGGGGTTTGACAAGATGGGGATTTTTTATGCTCTGGCAACCACCCTTAACACTCATATAACATATAATATGTGTTAAAGAAAGCTTAAACTCTGCTTTTTCTTTGCAAAGAAAGAAAACATTTCAACATAGCTGAAGGCGTGATGCATCATGAATCTTCTGTCCTGTGGAAACCAGACTGGCATGAAAGTTAATAGTTTTCTTTTTAAAAGTTAAAAGAAAATAATTGCCTGCTGTTACTCTAAACGATGGAGTTAGTAACAATGCAAGACAAATTGCACGACAGTCAGATCTTGACTCGCTCTAAGTACTTTTACAATAATATCTCCCATGCGGCCCGTTTTTTACTGCGACTGTATAAAACAACAGGGAGGCATTCGAGGAACTGAAAACTGAGCAATATTCAGTTGCGTTTCTTCATTAATGAGCTGAAATAGCTGCTCTTTCTTTGAAAACGCTCGCATTTAATTGCTGGAGAAACGGTCTGTTGACAAAACAAAGCGAAGCGGGTGGAGAGAGGTGGAGACAGGGTCTGTTCAGGTCAGGCTCGCTCATCCATCGGCCCTAAAAACTGTACAGAGCAAACATGCGGTCAGTCGATGCTGACGTGTGAGAGGAGGCCGGAGACATCAAACCCAGTCCTAATTCAGTGTTTGATCACGTCGAGCGCTTTCTGAATGAAGAGCGAACAGCAGACGGTTGAATCTGAGCATCTGAAGCACTGGGAATGTAAAAACTGGAGCAAAGCGAGCATCGTTTTTAACCGGCTGAAGAGAGAACATTCCTGGAGGTCAATGAAACAAAGAGTGCACAGATTTGCTTTGTGTTTACCCCTCTTGACCTGGTTTTTCCTCAGAGCTCACGTGCTTTTCATCATGCAGAAATTCACTCGGGCTGTTTTCATACTTCCCATTGGTTTTGCTCATTTTTTACATTGCACTGTTCATCCTGAAAGGATGTTTGCATCATCGGTGACATCGTTGGAGGAAAGATGCCAGTTTTACAGTGAGGTTGAAGTTTGAAGCTCTTTGGTTTTCGACACCGAAACATTGCATGCACAGAATGCGAGGCGCTCTCCAAATGTGACACTTAAACTGTTATAAGTGTGACTGAAAGCATGCAAACTTTATGACAACAGTCACAGTTCACTTCCGCCAGTGTGCTGTGCCAAAAATGAACATTTGCTGAACATGTGCTCACCCTCAGGTCATCTGAAATGCAGATGAGTTTGTTTCTTCATCAGATTTGGAGAAATGTAGCATTGCATAACGTGTTCACTGCAAGTGAATGGGTGCCGTCAGAATGAGAGTCCAAACAGCTGATAAAAACATCACACTAATCCACAAGTAATCCACAGCACTCCAGTCCATCAGTTAACATCTGGAGAAGACAAAAGCTTAAACTAATCCAGCATTAAGATGTTTTTAACTTAAAATCATTGTTTCCAGCCAAAATACGAGTCTATAATCCATAATAACACAACAGGCCAACGCAGAAGAGTCTTATAAACACTGTTTGTTTTTACATAAGATTTAGCAATGGGTGAATCTGAAATTGATGCACTCCCTGTGTTTTTCCATCAAGCTTGATGGTTTAACGTTTGAAAATTAAGAAATTAAGACAGCCATAAATATTAATATTTAATTTTACAGTTGTAATGTTTAAAATAAAAAGGGTTATATTATTATTATTATATTCCTATGTTTGTTTTTTATTTAGTAATTTTTATTTTTATTTAGTAGTGGTAGTAATAATGATAATTATTATTATTATTAATAATATTATTATTTTGTAGCCATATTGATATATACATTTTTTAAATTATTATTATTATTATTATTTTTTTTGGCTAGTAGAAATTATGAATGGCCGGTAACTTAAAAATGTAGTAACCAAATTGGCTGGTGAGTGAAAAAGTTAATTTCAATCCCTGATTCCAATGTTTTCTTTAAAAGTGACTTTAATAATATTAATGATTATGATAATAATAATAATCATCATTATAATCATAATGGGATACCTAGCATAAAAATAGTTAAAAGGGAAAAATATTTCAGGTTCGGTGTCAGTGAAGGGTTACTTGAGCCTTACTTACGGTCCTGTGGTATACATTTTTTAAATTATTATTTTTTTTTTTTTTTTAAAGTCCACAAAATAATTTTTTGGAAGCAAAAAATGTTTCAAATTTTTCATTATATTATATAGGGCTGGGCAATAAATTTAATATTAGCAATATTATCGCGATATCTTTGCTAACATTATTATTAGGGAATGTTGTGTAAATTGCCAAATGTGGTAAATTGAAGCTTATAATTGTAAGTTACTTTGACTCATGTCTCATGACTATCACAGCTGATGACTAATTTGTTTTATTGTTTGTTTGTTTGTTTGTTTGTTTTTTTAAAGAATTTGCTTTGTTGTTGCAACAACCAAAGGTTTTTGTAGGAAGATTGTGTTTTTTATAACATTTTCATATTTTATATATATAAAACATTTCAATATATATATATATATATATATATATATATATATTAAAATTT
>NW_015662583.1:876743-882644 GCF_001515625.1 Sinocyclocheilus rhinocerous | reverse complement strand
TATATAAAACATTTTAATATATATATATATATATATATATATATATATATATTAAAATTGGTACTTTTAAGTATAAATATAAATAATAACTAAATAATTATTTAAATTTTTCTCTATGTTGTCCAACCCTAATTATATATCACCATTTTTATTTTAGAGGCTCTTTAAGTGTAAATGTGTTTATATTTTTCTCTGTCTGCAGAATAAATATGGTGGGATTGTGGTTAGTCGCAAACGTCCCGTAGCGCATGTGCCAATCGAGAGTCTGCCATTGAGATGAACGCCAATACTAACAGATCGCTGCTTTCAGGTATTATAAATCTCATTAGAGTTCACCTGCATAAACAGCCGTCCACTCGCTCACTGCATCTGCATCACTGCTGATCTCTGACGGCCAGCGAGGACTTGAAAGCACCGTGTGATCCATGCAGCGTAATTAGCAATGCTTAATGACGGGACTCATTTGGGACACCATATTTAACTTCCAAAACTTCAAAGTTGTCCTCGTTTAGCTCTTCAGACTCCAGTGTGTCATATTTACGCTTAACCGAGTAAAAATGAGGATTGGAATTATTAGATAGACATCAGATGGGGCTTTATTTATTTATGCGGGAAGCGGAGCACATCTGAGCGGCCTCGATTTTCGTCACTTGCACAGAAATGTTTTAAAGTAGTTTATGCTTGTGCTTGTGCAAAAACTTCACCTAATGGTGCTTTGAGTAACATCTGACGTTTAAAGCGAGCGCATCCAGATGGCCATGAAATGCAGATTATATCAGCGTCTCCGAAGGGATTTCCATGTTCAGACAGCATGCATCTGCGAACGCTTGTCTTTGCTTACATACAGTGTCTGAGATCGATCACGCTAACAAACTAAATGAACGTGTGAGATTGAAATGCTCCAAACATATAATGCAGTGATTGAGAGCTGAAGAAATAAAGGCTCCTCAGAAGATGTGAGATGTTCTGGAGGCTTGTGAAGATCATTCCTCCGCTGAGGAACAGTGAAAGTAAAGCTTCTGGAAACAAACGCTCCTCAAAAGATCCTGAGGATCAGATTTGAGACTCTAAAACATGATTGATGGAGAATCAAGTAAAGCTGAGCTGCTTCAGTCCACACTGTAAAAAGTCATTAGTTGAACTTACTTGGAAAACCTGTGGAAACTGATTAAAACACTCTAAACTATCAATCAGAGACAGAAGCTAAAGATTTGAAGCATATTATTTTGTAAAGCAAGTTTGAGTGGATGATCATTTTTGTCATGCGCTTCTAAAAAAAACCTGACAATTCATAAATATTCTTGGTTTTCCTTTCTGTAATTGAAAATGTTCAGTTTCTTTGAACCATGCGTGTCATTTGAGAAGCAAGTAAATCATTGTAGCAGATGACGAACAAAAACAACAAAATCTCTTCCTGTAACATTATAAATGTCTGTACTGTCACTTTTGACCAATTTAATGCGTCCTCAATGAATAAAAACATTCATTTCTTTCTTTCCGACCCCAAACTTTTGAACAGTACTGAACATATGTCATTGCATCTGTTAAAATGAATGAGATTAATATCAGATTTGTGATCAGTGTGCATTTTTCTCAAAGGCCTGCAGGTTTAGTCTTTAGTTTTCTGGTCTGCTCATGTTCAGTTTCTCCCGGAACGAATGTAAATGCGAGTCCTCTGCTAACTTTGAAGAGCGGCGCTATTATTAGCCCGCGAAGGCAAACGAGGACAGTCAGTGTGTTTCTGTTCACATGATGAAAGCAGACTGATGATTTGAGTCACGACTCGTGTGTTTGGAAGGAGGTCAGGCTCTCTCTCCACCAAACCACTGATCTTCATTTATTGGCGCTCCGCATTACTTCGTTACAAAGGCTGCGGATGACGCATTTATCGGCCGAAGCGAACAGAAGGGCTTTTGTGAGAGAACGCCGTGTTTGATTGTTTGATTGTAGATTATGTTTTTGAGAGGTTTATACTGATAACACTCAGATTCAGGATCACAACCATCACAGTCACTGTGTTTCAAACAATATTTAGTCAAATGGTCTGTAAAAAAATTTTTTTTGTGTCCCTGCAGCACAAAAGCAGTGTTAAGTCGCTGGGGTATATTTGTAGCAATAGCCAACAATACATTGTATGGGTCCAAATTATACATTTTTCTTTTATGCCAAAAATCATAAGGATATTACGTAAAGAGCATGTTCCTTGAAGATATTTAGTAAATGTCCTACCGTAAATATATCAAAACTTAATTTCTGATTAGTAATATGCATTGCTAAGAACTTCATTTGGACAACTTTAAAGATGATTTTCTCAATATCTAGACTTTTTTGCACCCTCAGATTACAGATTCTCAAATAGTTGTATCTCGGCCAAATATTGTCCGATCCTAACAAACCATACATCAATGGAGAGCTTATTAATTCAGCTTTCAGATGATGCATACATCTCAATTTCACAAAATTGACCCTTATGACTGGTTTTGTGCTCCAGGGTCACATTTGGTTACATTTTTGATTGAAGTTCAATGTAAGTCACATTACAGATCGTTTTAAAGCAGATTCACACGAATAAACAAGAAAATAACTGCGTTTATGTAAAAATCATCAATTATGAAAAAATCTATTTCAGATGTAAACTAATTTCGTTCATTTTTATTGAAAAATAAACCAAATATCATGCCATGTTGTGTCCATTTTTGAATATTAACTTTTTTACTGTTGAATGACATTTTTTATAAAATAATAGTTCAGATAGCAATTACATTAATTATGGATTTTAGAGGAAAAATGCATTGCTGTGAAAAAAAACAATATCTCAAATAATTTATTAATTTTCCTCCAAAAATGCAAAACATAATCAAATCAAATTTTCTCTGTTCATTTTATTTTTAGTTGTTGTTTGTTTTTGTCATTTTTATTTTTTATTATTATTTTAACATGCCAGTATAGTTTTATTCATTTCTACTTTATTGGTTTTAGTTATTTTAGTACTTAAAATGCAAGTAAACAAAAACGAGAAATGAGGCCTTGGCAACAAGCTGAAAATTAATTAATTTATGTATTTATTTATTTTGATTTTACCAGTTAACATTTACTAACATAACATTTAAATTGTACTGTTACATGACATTTTCTATAAAATAATAGTTCAGATAGCAATTACATTAATTATGGATTTTAGAGGAAAAATACAATGCCATAATAAACACAATCTCAAATAGTTTATTAATTTTCCTCCAAAAAAAATGCAAAACATAATCAAATCATAATTTAAATTTTCTGTTTTCATTTTATTTTCAGTTGTTTGTTTTTGTCATTTTTATTAGGTTTTTATTTACTATTACAATTATTTTTTATTATTATTTTAGCAAGTCTCTAAAAATAGTTTTATTCATTTCTACTTTAATGGTTTGAGTTATTTTAGTACTTAAAATGCAAGTAAATAAAAATGAGAAATGAGGCCTTGGCAACAAGCTGAAAATTAATTAATTAATTTATGTATTTTAATTTTACTAGTTAACATTTATTAACATTATAGATTTTAGAGGAAAAATACACTGCTATAATAAACACAATCTCAAACAGTTTATTAATTTTCCTCCAAAAATGCAAAGCATGATCAAATTTACGGATTTCCAGCTTAATATCCATCCGAATGAAATGCAGTGAACTTCATAATATTTATTTCTACAGCACTTAATAAAAATACAGTTTGTTTTAAAACAGATTCTCAGTAGTAAACAACAAAATAACAAGAGTTCATGTAAAATTCATCAAATCAATTTGACCTGTTAAGCAGCTCTACAGAAGATAAACTAATTTAGTTCATTTTAATTGACAATTAACCCAAACATGAGACCGTATTGTGTCTGTTTTTGGATATTAACTTCTACTCTTGTGACACATTTTCTATGAAATAATACTTCAGGTTGTAGCAATTATATTCATCTCTGGATTTTAGAGGAAAAATGCAATGCAATCATAAACACGATCCCAAGTGCTTTATTAATTCTCTCGCAGAAATGCAGAACAATCCAAAACAATTCAAAGATCTGTTTGATTTTCTATCTTCATATCCGGAGTGAAGTGTGTTTTCTCGGCCCATCGCTGGCATTGTTTGCCGTGAATCTTTGACATCTGATCCTTCGCCCTCGAGGCTTCAGAGAGCTGAATAACAGAGCTTTGTGTTTCTGAGCTTCTTTCAGAACTATTTACCTTGAAGGGGAAAAGAAATACTGTGTTATAACTGAACTCAGGGTTTAGTTACTGTAAATAGTCAGCCAACGGTTTCAGTTTTAGCTTCTTAGAGATGTGATTCTCATGAGGACTGGAGGATTGAGGGAATATTTGGGATATATTCAGTAATATTTGATATATTGAGACATTGTGGAAGGTGTGTTTCTCCCAATATTTAGTCTAATGCTTTATCAATATGGGTTTTCAGTGACGGATTCTTAAACTCATACACTTTTGTCCTATGATATAAAAGTTCTATAATTACAAGATAATTATAAGTCCTATAAATATATTGATATTTGGTATGTATTTATTATAGTTAACTGTAATATCCCTGATGCCATGATACATATTTGCATTTTTTTTTTTACAAATATACTTTACATTTTCAAAATTCATCATTATACGACTTATGAAATGTATATAAAAAATATTACAGTATACATACAATATATTTATGACAGTGAGTTTTTTTTCACATTATAGTATCAGTAATATGCAATTATAGTTTTCATTAATATTTTAAATTTAATTTAATTTGAATTAATTTTCTGTTTTCACTTTAATTTTAGTTGTTGTTTGTTTTTGTCATTTTTATTAGGTTTAATTTTTTTATTCATTATAACAAGTACTGTATTTATTATTATTATTTTAACATATATATATATATATATATAATTTTATTCTATACATAGTTTTATTCATTTCTACTTTAATGGTTTTAGTTATTTTAGTACTTAAAATGCAACTAAATAAAAATGAGAAATGAGGCCTTGGCAACTAGCTGAAAATTAATTAATTAATTTATGTATTTATTAATTTATTTAAATTTTACTAGTTAACATTTATTTTATTTGAGTAACAAAAACATATTTTTTATTTTTAGTTAACTTTAATAACCCTGATCCCATGATGTAGATTCACAATTGTTCTTTACAAATATACTTTACATTTTAAATAATTTATCTTGATTATTTTAAGTAGATATTTTGTTTATTTATTTAATTTAATTTAACTTAATTTTTTTTTTACATATTTCACTGTTACAATGGCCATTTATTGTAAATGATGCTTCCTCTGACTGAAGATAAAACATCCTTTTAAGCCATTTGAGAGTAAATACATAAACTAACGTGTATACAGAATATTATCAATCGGCTGGCAAATATCGAGCAGTAATATTTCACCCGTCCGCTCATCAGTAGGTATCTGTGTGCTGTCTCCATCAGGAGTTTATGTGCGCTGGATCCCGGGCTCGTGCTTTGATCGCATGTTCCAGCAGCACACAAATGGCTGTTTGTCAATAAGAAGAGTTTTATCTGAGAGCCAGAGAGCCTCAGTGATGTTAAATCACTGAGCGAGTGTGGCCTCCTCGCCTTTACATGCCTCCAGATATGAAGCCTGCACACAATCATTCTGCTTTTACATAACGTTTATTATTCAAGAATGTCATGTAGTGTTATTTTAGTGTCATTCATATACTATTAGAGTTTTTATTAATATTTTATATTAGATTTCATTTAGATTTTTTTTTTCTCACTTTTTTTTATTTTTATTTTGGTTCATGTTTTAGTAATTTGGTTCTGTTTTTGTTGTGTTTTTATTCTGTCTGTCTGTCTGTCTGTCTATCATCTATCTATCATCTATCTATCTATCTATCTATCT
>NW_015662583.1:870801-876491 GCF_001515625.1 Sinocyclocheilus rhinocerous | reverse complement strand
ACTGTCTGTCTGTCTGTCTGTCTGTCTGTCTATCTATCTATCTATACTGTCTGTCTATCTATCTATACTGTCTGTCTATCTATCTATCTATACTCTCTGTCTGTCTGTCTGTCTGTTGCTGTGAAACTGTCATCATAAATATTGAAGGAAACCCTGATTAGACAGTAAATTGAGATTGTGTTATATTTGGCTATTATATGTTAATGAGCTCATGGTTCTGAAAAACGAGACTTCATGCAGACACATACATACTGTCTGTCTGTCTGTCTGTCTGCCTGTCTATCTATCTGTCTATTTATACTGTCCGTCTGTCTGTCTGTCTATCTATCTATACTGTCTGTCTATCTGTCTGTCTGTCTGTCTATCTATCTATCTATCTATACTGTCTGTCTATCTATCTATTTATCTATACTGTCTTTATCATCTCTATCTATCTATCTATCTATCTATCTAGCTATACTATCTGTCTGTCTGTCTGTCTGTCTGTCTATCTATCATCTCTATCTATCTATCTATCTATCTATCTAGCTATACTATCTGTCTGTCTGTCTGTCTGTCTGTCTGTCTGTCTGTCTGTCTATCTATCATCTCTATCTATCTATCTATCTAGCTATACTATCTGTCTGTCTGTCTGTCTCTGTCTATCTATCATCTATCTATCTAGTGTTTTATTTCAGTTAATATTTATTTTTATTTCAAGTAACAAAAATTTTTATTTTTAGTTAACTATAATAACCCTGATGCCATGATGTATATTTACATAGTATCAATAATATACTATTGTAGTTCTTATTCATATTTTGAATTAGATTTCAGTTTGATATTTTCTGGTTTTATTTTAATTTCAGTTAAAGTTTTAGTAATTTTGTTGTGTGTTTTTGTCATTTTTATTTATTCTTTTTAATATGTCTAAATATAGTTTTTTATTCATTTTTACTTTATTTGTTTTAGTTATTTTAGTGCTGAAAATTTAAGTATATGAAATTGAGACCTCGGCAGCTAGCCGAAATTAAATAATTTTAACGTTTTTTTTTTTCTTTAATTTTATTATTTTTCAGTTAACATTTAGTTTATTTCAAGTAACAATGTTTTTGTTCATGATATAATATATTAAATTTGTATATAAAATATTACAGTATACATACAATATTATAATTTTTTTATAAATAATTTTTTGTCATTTTTATTATTATTTTATTTTTAAATGTCTATATAGGTTTTATACATTTTTAAGTTTTTCATTCTAATTTTTGCTATTTTAGTACTTAAAGTGAAACTAAACAAAAATTAGAAATGTTGCCTTGGCAGCTACCTGAATAAACGGTTTATTTATTTTTTTATATTTCATTTTATTTCAGTTATTTTATTTTAGTTAAAGTTCATTTCAAATAACAAAAATGTTTATGTAAAATATGACAGTATACAATATGAGTTTTTTTTCCCGGTTTGCGAGGGTGAATATCATGAATAAATTGCTCCAACGCAAAAACTTAAATTCATTTTCTTTCTTAAAAATATTATATATATTTTTCTTGTCTTGAAATGAAATATAAACAAAGATAATAAAGATTTACCCTTAAATAATTTATTAGTTTTAATACAGTTCATGAGTTTATCACTAATGTAATAATTCATTCCTGATTTTTTTTATAGAAGAATTGATGTGTAAATATGTATTTAGATTATAATTTTACCATTTGTGAAGCATACATTGTTGAAAAATCCCTGAAAGATTTGAACCAAACTACAATCTCAGCCTCTGGTTAGCAGATAAACTCATGGCCATGAGTCCATAACTAGTTGAGAAGCATCAATCTAGTGTCTTAGCGCTGTGATGAAAGCCAGAGAACAGTCTGTTCTTGTGCGCAGATCAAAGGCTAACATCATATACATTAACCACTCGATGTAACGAGCACACAGTGCCACAGAGAGTCATGACAGCGCTTAACCTTTACCTGTTTGAAGACGCTTCCTTGTGCTGATGGGACACATTTCTCCAAATATGACCTGGACCCGGGCCACAGAGCTGTTTTCTCTCTGTGTCACAGCGGGTCACAAACTAAACTGAGCACATTTGCTGTCAGTGCACTTTACAGGTTCATGGGTTAAAACGGGTTAAATTGATCCGTTTCTGTTCTGGGCATTTGTGCAAGAGTCCAAGTACAGGGATATCCTGGGCGAAAACCTTCTCCAGAGTGCTCAGGACCTCAGACTGGAACTAAGGTTTACCTTCCAACAAGACAATGACCCTAAGCACACAGTTAAAATAACGAAGGAGTGGCTTCACAACAACTCTGTTACTGTTCTTGAATGGCCCAGCCAGATCCCTGACTTAAACCCAATTGAGCATCTCTGGAGAGACCTAAAAATGGCTGTCCACCAACGTTTACCGTCCAACCTGACAGAACTGGAGAGGATTTGCAAGGAGGAATGGCAGAGGATCCCCAAATCCATGTGTGAAAAACTTGTTGCATCTTTCCCAAAAAGACTCATGGCTGTATTAGATCAAATGGGTGCTTCTACTAAATACTGAGCATTTTTCAGTTTTTCTTTTTTAATAAATCTGCAAAGATGTCAACAATTCTGTGTTTTTCTGTCAATATGGGGTGCTGTGTGTACATTAATGAGGAAAAAAAATTAACTTAAATGATTTTAGCAAATGGCTGCAATATAACAAAGAGTGAAAAATTTAAGGGGGTCTGAATACTTTCCGTACCCACTGTATATATACCTTCAGCATACATTTTTCACATATGTAAGTATACAGTCCATAAGTATAATAATAATAAAAAAAAAACATTTAATTAATAAAAAAATCGAATGTAATGTTCTAGTGATACACGATAATATTAGCATATTTGATTAATATTGTTCTGTGTTTGAGAAGCATTGTGATTTTCATATCTGAACATTTGTCAGCATATATTTACAGCACAGTTGTTTGTCTTCCAGCAGGACTGAGCGACAGCAGAAGTGAACACACAGGTATGATGTTTATCCGTTCGGCTGTTAAAGAGTAACTGAATGTGTTCTCCATACGTTCATCAGTCACGTATGTAAGCAGCTGATGTTCCTGAGTGACTCCTGTCCTCGTTTGTCCTCAGCCTTGTAGTCGCTGGGTTGCAGGCAATCTGGGTGAATGACCCGCATTATTGACTACAGTACCAAAGGTACAGTTATTTATGATATCATGTTAAAGATTCACGTAGTGCTATATGCATCAGTTACTACTAAACATCTTTTCTGTGCATTATGTTTGAAACAAGTAATATTCTATTTTTTTGTGATAACAGACTAGATTTAAAATATCAGTCATCATATCAGCTATTGGGTATAACATTAAATAAAGCAAATAAATCAAAATTTATATATTACTGCATGTAGTAATGTAGTGCACAGGGTTATTATACTTTACTAAATCTAAAACCATAAAATTTTTGTTATTTGAAATAAACTTTACTTGAAACAAAATAAATTATATTTAAAAAAAACTTAAACTTAATTTTTTTTTTTTTTCAATTTTAGTTTTTATTTATTTCCAGTTAGTAATTTTAGTAAACATATTTAATTTCTTTTTTTCGTTTAAAGTTTTTCATCTAATATTTATAGTTTATTTTATTTCAGCTTTATTTCAGTATTTTATTTTAGTATTACTTGTATTATAGTTTTTATTAATTATATTAATTTGAATTAGCTTTTATATTTATATTTTCAGCTTTATTTTACTTTTTATGTTTTATTTATTTCCAGTTAGTAATTTTACTGCTTAAGATTACATTTATTTCATTTAGTTGCAAAGGCAATATTTTTAGCTTGAGTTTTTCATTTATATATTTTTTACTAATATTTATATTATTTCATTTTATTTTATTTGTCATTTTCATTTAGTTTAACCTGATGTACTAAAATAACTAAAACTGAAAATAAATATAAAAATATATATAAATATTAATAATAATAATAATAATAATAATAATAATAACATAAACATTAATCAAATTACTAACACTTAAATTTAAAGTGTTGGTAAAATGTTAAAATTTAAATTAAAACAGAAAATAAAAACCAATACAAATATTAATAAAAACTATAATAATATCTCAATTATACTAAAATAACACTGGCTAGTGTGTAATAGAGTGTATTTTAAAGTGCATATTTAAGGAAAGCTGAGATAAGGAATTTAAAGGATGATGATATGAAGCCCAAACATTGTCGTGGATTCGTTCTATTCTGATATTTCTAATGCCGGCTTTGCATATGTTTTTTTATTACTATTATTTAATATATTACCATTTAAATATTATTAAATTAAATATTACAATTTAGGTTTCATTTTAAAAGTTTAGTGTTTATTTATTTCCAGTTAGTAATATTTAGTGCTTAAACTTATTTCATTTATTTCAAGGCAACAATTCTAATTTTCTTGTAGTTTCAGATTTTCATCTAATATTATTACAATATTATTTCCGTGTATGTATGTGTATAGTTTATATTTATATAGTTTATTTATTTTATTTTGTTTATTTTTGTATTCTTTATATTCTATTATAGTTTTTATTACAGCTTTTATCTCTATATTTTTAGTTCCCTTTCGAGGGAACTTCGAACTGCGTCCTCTAGAGGTCGCTATGGGGAACGCCCTCAGCGTGACCGGTGTCTGAAGCATATATCTAAAAACGACAATAACATTGGCCGGCGACAGCCTATGACGTCATTACCTTGCGCGATCACAGTATAAAAGGGCGCCGGGATAACACGTCATCCGCTTCTTCGTCTTCACTGACCGTTTGTTTATGTTAGCGTTAAGCTAAACACGACTAGGAGTGCATGTTTCTCGCCAGAGTCTTTGCTCTGATACCTGCAGTTTCACACGGCTCGCGTGCTGTTTGTGTGTGTGTGTGTGGTGAAGAGCAAGCGCGTTCAGCTCTCGAGGGAGTTGGATGCGCTCTGTCAAAAAAAGGCCTCCTTGGTCAGTTGCCTTAATGTTGGGACCCTGTTGTTCCCTTAGAAATGTGTGATCCCCTTATAGCAGAATCCAATTTCTGATGTCCCATTTGCGATCTATGGCTGTGCTCTCCTCACTGCGGGAGAGTCCCTATGAGCTCGCCGGTCCTGGGCAGACTGGGTGAGTCCTCCTCTCGACTCGAGAGTTGGGTCCTCTACCATGGGCTATTGGTCGCTTCGGTCGTGCTGGGTTCCTCTCTCTCCTCGCTAGGGGTTGAACCCTCCACTCTTGAGCTCCGTGACAGTGACATCAGGTAGCTGGGCCACTTGCTGCTTCCCTGATAAGCTGCCTCTATTCGGGTCAAGCCAGGCAGTGCTCCCCTCACCTCAGAGGGTAGTCTTTGAGCCTGCCGCTCCCGTCTGAGCATTTGTGGACCTCTCTCTTCGAGTCCTCCGCTCATTTGAGCTCCATTAGGTAGCGGCCTCAGGTTGTTAGGCCTCTCTCCGCCTTCCTGTTGAGCCGTTCTCCTTGTGGGTCAAGCTTAGCACTGCCCTTGGGGGGTTCATATGAGCACGCCCCTCTCGATCTGAGCATCCGAGTCCCCCTTCTATTTTTGAAGTTGGGCCTCCGCTCTTTTGAGCTCTGGATAGCAGTCATGACAGGTGACTGGGCCATCTCCTGCCTCCCTGGTGGGTTGCTTGTTAAGTGAGCTAGCTGTGCCCCCCTCACCATGAAGGGCTTC
>NW_015662583.1:867854-868253 GCF_001515625.1 Sinocyclocheilus rhinocerous | reverse complement strand
CAAAACTGGCAAAACTGGCCCTAATGTGGGCCACAGTTGATTTTTATTCCAACCTTGGTCTTCCCCACATGGCCCACATGGCCCACATGCTGCATGGAATGGTGGCATTTTGGCAGTGGTCCACAAGCAGGCCACTACACAGCCACATTTGAGCTAATAATGAACTAAATAAACCATATAGATTATCTGGGCCACACTAAGCCTTACGTGAGTCATGCAAACGTGAGTTATGCAAAAACAATACTCAACATTGCAAAGAGAAATTAAAAGATGTCCTCCATAAATGTTCAAATAAGTTCCAGAAATGTGTCCTACTTGATAAAATCATCCCGACCCAAGTTTTGCACAAGCAGCAATTAAAATGTCACAGATAAATATTCAAAGACACATTCCAATACT
>NW_015662583.1:866350-867737 GCF_001515625.1 Sinocyclocheilus rhinocerous | reverse complement strand
ATATATCTAAAAACGACAATAACATTGGCCGGCGACAGCCTATGATGTCATCACCCTGCGCGATCACAGTATAAAAGGGCGCCGGGATAACACGTCATCCGCTTCTTCGTCTTCACTGACCGTTTGTTTATGTTAGCGTTAAGCTAAACACGACTAGGAGTGCATGTTTCTCGCCAGAGTCTTTGCTCTGATACCTGCAGTTTCACACGGCTCGCGTGCTGTTTGTGTGTGTGTGTGTGGTGAAGAGCAAGCGCGTTCAGCTCTCGAGGGAGTTGGATGCGCTCTGTCAAAAAAAGGCCTCCTTGGTCAGTTGCCTTAATGTTGGGACCCTGTTGTTCCCTTAGAAATGTGTGATCCCCTTATAGCAGAATCCAATTTCTGATGTCCCATTTGCGATCTATGGCTGTGCTCTCCTCACTGCGGGAGAGTCCCTATGAGCTCGCCGGTCCTGGGCAGACTGGGTGAGTCCTCCTCTCGACTCGAGAGTTGGGTCCTCTACCCTGGGCTATTGGTCGCTTCTGTCGAGCTGGGTTCCTCTCTCTCTTTGCTAGGGGTTGAACCCTCTGCTCTTGAGCTCCGTGGCAGTGACTTCAGGTAGTTGGGCTGCTTGCTGCTTCCGTGATAAGCTGCCTCTATTCGGGTCAAGCCAGGCAGTGCTCCCCTCACCTCAGAGGTTGTCTTTGAGCCTGCCGCTCCCGATAGAGTGTCTGAGGACTTCTGGGCATCTGTGAGCAGATGCTTCGGAATCTTTCTAAATCCATGCTATGGTAAGTGCACACGCTAAGCTTCTGTGCACTTTCTAAAATCCACATAGTGGTAAGTGTGCACGCTAAGCACTCTGCGCACTTTCTAAAATCCTGTATGGTAAGGGTTACACACGCTGTCAGCCTCGTTCCCTTTCTCTGAGTTGGCTTAGGCCCCCGGTACTCGCTCTGGGCTCCACTCAACTAATGTATCACTGTTGATACATTTCTGAACAGGGTGAGCTTTCTCACTTCAGAGGGTTGTCTTTGAGCCTGCTGCTCCGGATTGAGTGTCTGAGGACTTCTGGGCATCTGTGTGCAGATGCTTCGGAATCTGTTCTGTGAGCATGCCACAGTCAATTAGGGTTCCTAGGCTGGCTTAAAGGGATAGTTCACCCAAAAATGAAAATTTGATGTTTATCTGCTTACCCCCAGGGCATCCAAGATGTAGGTGACTTTGTTTCTTCAGTAGAACACATTTGATGATTTTTAAGTCCAACCGTTGGAGTCCATCAGTCTTATAATGCATGGCAATGGTAACAAAATCTATGAGAGTAAAAAAAAACATGCACAGACAAATCAAAATTAAACCCTGCGGCTCGTGACGATACATTGATGTGTAAAGACACGAAACGATCAGTTTG
>NW_015662583.1:857962-863761 GCF_001515625.1 Sinocyclocheilus rhinocerous | reverse complement strand
TTTGTTACCATTGCCATGCATTATAAGACTGATGGACTCCAACGGTTGGACTTAAAAACCATCAAATGTGTTCTACTGAAGAAACAAAGTCACCTACATCTAGATGTAGGATGCCCTACATCCTTACCCCCAGGATGCCCTGGGGGTAAGCAGATAAACATCAAATTTTCATTTTTGGGTGAACTATCCCTTTAATACAGCCTCGGTTACCCCTTAAGCAACAGTGTTTCTAAATTCATGCTATGGTAAGTGCACATGCTAAGCTCTGTGCACTTTCTAAAATCCACATTGTGGTAAGTTTGCATGCTAAGCACTCTGCGCACTTTCTAAAATCCTATATGGTAAGGGTTACGCGCTGTCAGCCTCGTTCCCTTTCTCTGAGTTGGCTTAGGTCTCAGTTCTCGCCTTGGGCTCCACTCAACTAATGTATCTCTGTTGATACATTTCTGAGCAGGGTGTTGCTACCTAAGATCTGTCGAGTCAGTTCTTTGAGCAGGTTTATTCAGAACCGGTGGTAGCCCCCCCTGGGTGACAGGCCAGGGTCTGGTGTGTTTTTTTAGACACCTGGCCGTATCCCCTTAAAGTAATCTCTTTCTTCCTAGCCCAGCCCTTAACAGGTAAGTTCATTTAGGGTATGCAGCTCAGGCCCTTGGCCAAAGGGGATAATGTCACTGACAGCCGTCAAGACGTCCTTTGGGGCAACTCCCATGGCTATGGTAGAGTTGGTACTTAGTGCTTGCCGTGGTTTTCTGGCATGCACTCCCCTCAGCATGGTGGCGTGGGTGTACCTTCTTTATTTCAACTATTTATTTCTAGTTAGTAATTTTAGTGCTTATACTTATTTCATTTAGTTACTAAGGCAACATTTCTAATTAAAGTTTGTTTAACCATCTAATATTTATATTTTATTTTTATTTCAGCTTTATTTAATTTAACAAAAATTTATTAATTTATTTAATTGTAGTATTTGTATATACAAATATGTTTTTGGTTAATATTAGTATTTTAAATTAGCTTTTATCTTCATATTTTCAGGTTTCATTTTAGTAGTTTTTATATTACTATTTAGGTTTAATTTATATTTTATTTATTTCCAATTAGTAATTTTTATCTAATATTTATATTTTATTTTATTTCAGCTTTATTTCAGTTTAAACTAGTTTTTAATAGTTTTAGTTAACAATCATAACCCTGTCACTTTCACACTATTATAAATTCATATGTGCACAATTCTTGAATATCTGTCTTTGATATATAAGTTGCATTTGAACAATCCTAATAGGTGCCACATATTCTGATGTTTTGAAAATGTGTAATGTGAGGTAATTGTTTCATCGCCATGGGAACGGCTTGGGAATGATTATCCGCAAGAGCCACTTTCTGAGCTTCAAACGCACAATTTCAGTCAAAGACACTGCAGTGGCTGAATGTTTTATTATTTTATATAGAAATTATAAGAAGATCATCCTGATGTCTTTATTTTTCATTCACGTTTAGCAGCAGCATTAAATGAATGCATTGATTACTGAGAAGGTATTAGAGGAGGATGAGTAAACAGTGACAGAATTGGAGTGAAGTATTGCTTTAAGACAGCAAATGTGGCATCTGTGGTGTTGTTTTCTGGTGTCTTTCTCTGTTCAGCTCAAAGCCAGGTTCATTCAGCGTTGATCAGCTGAATATTGCGCCACACGCAGGAGAACAGCAAACATCAGTAATAATGTATGAAAAGAGAGGAGAACATGGAAAAGCAGGCCGCAACGGGAATTCGATCCCGAATGTACTAAAGTATAGATGACGTATGTGTGGGATCTGTGTTTGCTCTCCTGGAAGGCGTCCTCAGCTGAACTCACACAATCTGTCAGACGGAGGAGGAGGAGGAAACACGAGCGACGCTCTACGCTTCACCTAACATACTGCTGCTGCTTATCTGAGCCAACTGAGAGACTCAGACTCCATGCTGAGAGAGAGAGAGAGAGACAGAGAGAGAGACACACAGAGAGAGAGAGACAACCTGGAGACTGAGGCAAATCTGTGCCTGATACAGTAGAGATCAAACAGGTAAACAACTGTGTGTGTGTGTGTGTGTACGTGTACCTGGTATTTATCACGTTATGGGGACCAAATGTCCCCACAGGGATAGTAATACTAGTAAATTTTGACCTTGTGGGGACATTTTTGAGGTCCCCATGAGGAAACAAGCTTATAAATCATACAGAATGAGTTTTTTTGAGAAAGTAAAAATGCACAAAGTTTCCTGTAAGGGGTAGGTTTAGGGGTAGGGTTGGTGTAGGGCAATAGCACATACAGTTTGTACAGTATAAAAACCATTACGCCTATGGAATGTCCCCATAAAACATGGAAGCACAACATGTGTGTGTGTGTGTGTGTGTGTGTGTCAAGGATGCATTTAATCGATCAAAAGTGACAGTAAATGCATTTATAATGCTGTTCTTTTGAACTTTCTATTCATCTGTGAATCCTGAAAAATATAATGTGTCACGGTTTCCACAAAAATATGAATGTTTTCAACATTGATAATAATCAGAAATGTTTCTCGATCAGCATATTAGAATGATTTCTGAAGATCATGTGACACTGAAGACTGGAGTAATGATGCTGAAAATACAGCTGCGCATCACAGAAATACATTACAGTTTAACAGATATTCATATAGAAAACAAGCTTTTTTAAATGGTAAATTGTTGTTTATATTATTAATTATATATATATATATATATGAATGAATACATTTTTGAATAAAAATAAATTGACCCTAAAGAGTAATGAGTAATAAAATACTAGTGAAAAAAAACTAGTAATGAAAAAGAAAAATACAATAAAATAAAATAAGCTTAAATTAAATTTTAAACTGAAAATATCATGATAAAAGCTATTTCAAAATATTAATGAAAATAATAAAAACTATAATAATGTATAATATAAAAAAAAAAATTGTTAATTGAAATAAAGCTGGAATAAAATAAAATATACATATTACATGAAATAACTAAGTTAAAACACTAAAATGACAATGAAATAAAAAAACTAAAACTGAATAAAAGATACATTTAAATAGTTAATAATAACCCTTTTTTTTTAAAACCAACCCTAAACATATTTTAAAAATAAAATTAAAGTGAAAACAAAATATTACAATCAAATTCAAAATATTAACAGAAACTGTAATAGTACACCAATGATACTAAAATAACACTGATTGTTTTTCATACACTAAAAGTGGATGGCTATGTATTTCATCGCATGAATCAGAGCTGTTCTGTCATACAGGTTTGAACTGAAAGAAGGGTGAGAGTAAATGATGACAGTATTTTGGGGTCAGTTTTGTAGTAATGCAGGTTCAGACTCATCTGTCTATAGATCTCTCTCTCTTTCCCCTCGTTTGTGTCTCAGAAAGCGTAACCTCAGACTCTGCACTGCTGGCCCCTCACTGAGCGTCTGTTTTCCATCACACATTAATCACTGAAGCATCTTCTCCTCTGAGTCTGGATGAAACCCTTCACAGACAACAGAACAAGTTAAACTGGGTTCTGCCGGGAATCACGTTACCTTGACCTAGAGTTCAGTGACTTTCAAAATCTTATATAATTCAGCAAAATGTGCAGCGTATGTGAGGATATTTCAAAACAATGTAATCAGAACAGTTTTGGGGTCAGTTTTGTAGTAATGCAGGTTCAGACTCATCTGTCTATAGATCTCTCTCTCTTTCCCCTCGTTTGTGTCTCAGAAAGCGTAACCTCAGACTCTGCACTGCTGGCCCCTCACTGAGCGTCTGTTTTCCATCACACATTAATCACTGAAGCATCTTCTCCTCTGAGTCTGGATGAAACCCTTCACAGACAACAGAACAAGTTAAACTGGGTTAAATCACGTTACCTTGACCTAGAGTTCAGTGACTTTGAAAATCTTATATAATTCAGCAAAATGTGCAGCGTATGTGAGGATATTTCAAAACAATGTCATCAGAACAGTTGTTCACATTCTTAAGATTTCCAGACTTTTATATTTAATACATTACTGTTCAAAATTTGTGGTAAGTTTTTTTTTTTTAATGATGTTTTGGAAGAAAGTCTCTTCTGCTCACCAGGACTGCATTTTATTGATCAGAAATACAGTAAAAATTGTGAAATATTATTAGAATTTATAACAGCTGTTTTTCTATGTGAATATGTGTTAAACTGTAATTTATTTCTGTGATGCGCAGCTGTATTTTCAGCATCATTACTCCGGTCTTCAGTGTCACATGATCTTCAGAAATCATTCTAATATGCTGCTCGAGAAACATTTCTGATTATTATCAATGTTGAAAACATTAATATTTGTGTGGAAACTGTGATACATTTTATTTTTCAGGATTCACAGATGAACAGAAAGTTCAAAAGAACAGCGTTTATTTGAAATAGAATCTTTTGTAACATTATAAATGCCACTTTTCATCAATTTAATGCGTCCTTGAATAAAAGTATTAGTTTCCTACTGATCCCAAACTTTTGAACAGTATAAAGTTTATAAAACTTATAAACTATGACATAAATAGACATTATCTACAAAACCAAGTACCTGAAGCAATTAGACTTGAATTACCTGCAGAAAATTGTATAACAAATTCTACATGTACATTAATCTGCAATCATTTTGCATTGACAGCATATGTGTTCTTGTCTACAGTTCACATTATTCATCATTGCTTTCAAATCCCTTCCTTAATAAACAAGAGCAGGAATCGACTGCGAAGCGTGAATGTGCTTCGTGTTGTAGGTTGTGAAATGCCGTCACATTTTGCCAAGTTCAAACCTCAGCACTGAATTTTAATTACACCGTTAGCAGTCATTTTAATCCACTCTTAAACAGCCTGTTATTTACAGCGCTATTAAAGCTATTATTAGTCTTTATGCAAGACTACAGAACAATGCTTTCGACTGACCAGCAGTTCAGGGGCCGTTAAGCCATTGCAACGGGATATTTTTATGGATTCAGAAATGAATGCATGAAAAAAAAACTTGAGTAAATGAGTCATCTTTGTTTCCAGAGCGTAAGCTAACCAGGTTCTTTAGATGTTTGCATAATTGCCCAGTGTTTTGTTGCATAAGGAGACTTGCCGGCTTTGATTATGAGAAGAAAAAGAACAAAGGAAACATTGAGGTGTTCCTAGAACTGATTGTTCCTTCACTTCTAGATCCCGGGATAAGCTGCATGTACATGCATTTAATGTTTGACGGCTGTTTGTGCGACAGAAAGCAGAAATGATGAGGCTCTCTGTGCATGTGGAAGTGATTGAGCGCCGCTGATTGTGATGATGCAGCGCCTCTGAATGCATGATGCACAAACCGGCTTCAATTATACAGGAAATATTTGTACGGCTGTACTCAAATTGATTTATTTGGCTTTATACCACGGCTGTTTGACACATTCTTTGCACATTTTGCTAGTAGCAGTTCTCCATTCTTGCAATAACTCTTCTTGCTTAAATTGCATATGCAAATAACATACAAAAGCTCTTGACAGTCTTTTTTATTTGAATGTTATATTACTATTTGTACTTCTGGTTAGATGTTAGATATTAGAATCTAATCTAATTATAGAGCAAAATTATAAATGAAACATGAAATTGTAAAACAAAAAAATATATTTAAAAATGTCAACCAAAATAAAATAAAATAAATAAATAAAAAAGAAAAATATATATTATACATTTATAAAAAAAATATATAATTTTTATATATAATAAAATAAAACAAAAATGCCCGTTTCAGTTTTTGTCTCATATTTACATCAGATTCA
>NW_015662583.1:855617-857860 GCF_001515625.1 Sinocyclocheilus rhinocerous | reverse complement strand
ACAATGAAACCAGAAATATAAAAATAAAAACTGCTTCAAAACTATAATAGTATCTATGATACTAAAATAACACTGATGAGCACAAATGTGTTTTTGTAAATATATTTTATGTTTACAAATATTTCTCAAAACTGCATGTAATTGGCTTCTTTTTGTGTTTGGGATTTATTGTGTGGGATTTTGATCTGTTTAGCTCTGGAGATTTAGATTTTATGTCTGATTCCTGCCCTCAGCTCAACAAAAGCTACTTTCATAAGCAGTTATTAGTGTTTTAATGAGTCCAGTGATAAAGTAGGTCCATTTCGCACAAACACCACTCAAGTACATCAAAACTTTTCACGTGACATCTTAAATAGTTTAATCAAGACTGACAGCTGTGTTTCCTGCTGCTGCCACTAGATGGCGCTATTAACCAGCAGATAGTGTGCTTGTAATTAACATTAGCTGATTAATACCTCTAGTTATGAAGATCTAGTTAATGAGATGGAAAGAACAGCATTTATTGTCTTTCTATAAATTATTAGTATATAGTGTGATTAAACCAACATTTTAGACATTTCCATGAGGTTTTAAGATTTGATTAATTTCCATGAAATCACTAATGTATAATTTCTTAATATTTCTTGACCATTGGAATCCTATTGTTATTTTTTCTTAGGTCATTTAAATTATTGCATTATATGCATTAACATGATTAAAAATTACTCATTAAACTATTTACAATCATTAAAACATTTGTAATCATTAAAGTAGACCTGTGTAACAGTTTTAATTATTTTGTATGAAACATGCTATATATGTAGACCAGCACCAGTTTTTATTAATGTCTTGAATTAGTTTTTATTTTTATATTTTGTTTTCATTTTAATTGTAGTAGTTTTTTGTGTTTGTGTGTGTGTGCGTGCGTGCGTGCGTGCTTAAGTTTTGATATATTTACGGTAGAAAATGTACAAAATATATTCATGGAACATGATCTTTACTTAATATCCTAATGATTTTTGGCATTAAAAAAAATCGATAATTTTAACCCATACAATTGTCTATTCCTACAAATATACCTGTGCTACTTATGACTGCTTTTGTGCTCCAGAGTCACATATGTTGTGCAAAATATCAAATTTTAAGAAAAGAAATTTGACTCTTTTGATTTTGGGGTAAAATATGACATTCTTGAGAGGTTCTATGAGAAATGTATTAACCAGGCAAATTAAATACACATTTCCAATACAAAAGCACAATCATCTGAATCACATACATTAATGGTGCGATCATTAGAGGGTTTCTCATCACGAGAGCCGATCCACAGACGCTGACCTGAGAATCCGGACCGACACCTCGTACACGGCAAAAACCACCATGTTGACGGGAAACGCCCGCAGGCAGTTTATTCCCAGGCTTCTGAAGAAAATCCCCAGCCCTTCGTTCCGTATGGTCTCAGTCACGCAGTGAACGAATCCTCGGTATCTCCTCTCTCCTCGGATGCCATCCATCTGCAGACGGGCTTTGATCACGTCCATGGGTGTCCTGACAGACCAGCCGGCCGTTCCTGCCAATCCACCGGCCAACAGCACCACCATCCACTCTGACAACATCAACACACACCTTTAACCCTATAAAGCCTTTATAAAGCCTCAAACTTTGCTGTTTCACACTCAGTCTCCTCCACACCTTCTGTCGTCTGATTGAGAGTTTAGAGTTCCCTTTCGAGGGAACTTCGAACTGCGTCCTCTAGAGGTCGCTATGGGGAACGCCCTCAGCGTGACCGGTGTCTGAAGCATATATCTAAAAACGACAATAACATTGGCCGGCGACAGCCTATGACGTCATTACCTTGCGCGATCACAGTATAAAAGGGAGCCGGGAGAACACGTCATCCTCTTTTTCGTCTTCACTGACCGTTTGTTTATGTTAGCGATAAGCTAAACACAACTAGGAGTGCATGTTTCTCGCCAGAGGCTTTGCTCTGATACCTGCAGTTTCACACAGCTCGCGTGCTGTGTGTGTGTGTGTGTGTGAGTGGTGAAGAGCAAGCGCGTTCAGCTCTCGAGGGAGTTGATTGCGCTCTGCATTCATTGCTTATTTCTTGTGAGGGATAAGCATGAATTGAACGTGCTCGTCTCACGAGGAGGCGGCTTGTGCTCATCGTGATGCATTCGTGGGACTACTGAGGGGGATGTGAGTACTTCACCATTTACCCGAGTTTGTAGATAGCGTTTGCATGAGTGCGTTCGCCTCTCGCGGGA
>NW_015662583.1:840339-849174 GCF_001515625.1 Sinocyclocheilus rhinocerous | reverse complement strand
AGAGGGATTTGTGTTTCTGTGGGAACCCCTCCTTTGTGCTTCTGCGCTGAGGAGCAGTAATCTCTATACGCATGAATGGTTATTGGGTCCCGCTATTTCTTCAGATTTTATCGGGTCTGGTTATATGGGACCCGCGCTCTCTATTGAGATAGAGAGCATGAGACCGTGTCGAGCTGCACCAGTGGACTGTCTCTTATTGGGCCCTGCTGGGTTACCCCTCGCTAGGGGTTAAACCCTCCGCTCTTGAGCTCCGTGGCAGTGACTTGAGCCTTCCGCTCCCGATTGAGTGTCTGAGGACTTCTGGGCATCTGTGAGCAGATGCTTCGGAATCTTTCTAAATCCATGCTATGGTAAGTGCACACGCTAAGCTTCTGTGCACTTTCTAAAATCCACATAGTGGTAAGTTTGCACGCTAAGCACACTGCGCATTTTCTAAAATTCTGTATGGTAAGGGTTACACGCGCTGTCAGCCTCGTTCCCTTTCTCGGAGTTGGCTTAGGCCCCGGTACTCGCCCTGGGCTCCACTCAACTAATGTATCTCTGTTGATACATTTCTGAACAATGCAATGCCTTTAATCTAGTCAGCATCGCTCCCCTCACTGTAGAGGGTTATTATGAGCATGCTGCTTCTTCAGGCGAACTAGGTCCTTCCTCTGCCTCCTTGATACGCTGAGTTTTTTGGCTAAGCTTGCAGTACGCTTACCTTTCATGATTTCTATGAGCATGCTGTAGGTCGAGCATCTGCCTCCCCCTCTCGGCTGAGAGCTGGGTGTTATGCTCCCTCAGCTAGGTAACTTACTGCTAGCCAGACCAGCATTATGACCATGAGGATGAGTTGGTGACTTCTCAGACATATTATTCTATGGGATGCGCCATTTCCATCTATGTGCGCTCTGTGTATGTTATGGACTGCTCCCTCAGAGTGCCACGGTCACATAAGGTCTCTAGGTCTGTCTGGTAAACAGTCTCTAGGGCCCCTTAGCAACGGTATCTTTAAAATCCATGCACACGAGAAGTCCCTGTGCACTTCCTAAAATAAGTAAGTTCGCACATTAAGCATTTTTCGTTCTTTCTAAAATCCTGTATGGTAGGGGTTACACGCTGTGGCTTCGTGCCCTTTCTTTGAGTCGGTCAGGCCCTGATTCCAAGCCTTTGAGCTCTACCCTGGGCCCAGGAGTCCTGGCCCTAACAGTTAAGTTTTTTTGGGGTATGTAGCTTAGGCTTTTGGCTGTGAAGGGAACGAGACACTGCGTCCTCTAGTTTCCTTGCCATGCTGCGGACGCAAGTTTCAGACGAAGAAGCGGATGACGTGTTCTCCCAGCGCCCTTTTATACTGTGATCGCGCAAGGTAATGACGTCATAGGCTGTCGCCGGCCAATGTTATTGTCGTTTTTAGATATATGCTTCAGACACTGGTCACGCTCAAGGCGTTCCACATAGTGACCTCTAGAGGACGCAGTGTCTCGTTCCCTTCTCAGCGAACCATGGTTACATATGTAACCTAAAACGTTTTATCTGACCAAATGATTCACTGAATTGTGAATCAGTGCACGATTCAGTAAATAATTTGGGTCTGTTCTGGACTGAAATCTATCATATGACTTGCATGAGTCAAATGGACTACTTTAGGATGCTTTTTGGATGCTTTTTTGTAAGAAAAGAGCAGCGGATTCTCTTCCACAGAAGAAATTAGTCAAACAGGTTTGGATCGACAGGACGGTGAGTAATGACACAATTGAAATGTTTGGGCTTTCATTGACCTGGCTCTTTCTGTCCTACCGGTGTGAGTTGTGAACACAGTGTGCTGTAGGTCAGGAAGTAGGTGGCGAATGATGGCCCGTCCCTGAAGGCCAGAGGAAGAGCTCCTCTGTAAAGGCCTGAAGCTCCCTCGTCTCTGGCGATGCTCAGCAGGCAGTGGATCGGCCCGCTGTATTTGGGTTTGAGTCCGCTCCTCTCGCTCTCGGTCTGACACTGAAGACGAACCTTCACAATGTCGCCAGGTGACATTACAGAGATCTAGAGAACAGAGAATATATGACACAATGTTTTGATCACTTTATGTGTATGTTTTATTAATAATCACACTTGTGTTTCTTGGTTTTGATATATATTTATCATATACCGTACTTGTCAAAAGTTTGGAAACATTATGATTTTGTAATGTTTTTGAAAAAGTCTCTTATGGTCACGAAGGCTGCATTTACTTGATCAGAAATTATGAAAAATAACATTTCACATCTTCTGAAGAGCGTTTGTCTGTTCATCTCTCAATCATCATTGCCTTGGATCATTTCAATCTCACCTTATTAAGATATATCAAAACCAAGAAACACAAGTGTGATTATTAATAAAACATACACATAAAGTGATGAAAACATTTTTATTACAATTGAAAATATGTGAATATATAGTAAAATGTAATTGATTTCTGTGATCAAAGCTGAATTTTCAGCATCATTACTCCAGTCTTCAGTGTCACATGATCCTTCAGAAATCATTCTAATATTAAAGTTTAATAATCAATTAAATAATCAAATTTATTTAATAATCAAGACTCAGAAACTGGGTTGCATATAAATATTGAAATTGCATATAAGGTATTTTAATGTAATTGCTTCTGCACACTTTGTTGTTGAAATATAAATAATTAAACTGGTGGCAGTAATAAAAACTCATTTTCATGACGGATTTATTCAAATGTAATGTCTGATTACTTTTTCTTAGGGAATTAATTATTATTAATTCATTCAGGTTTTGAGAGGACTCGAATCTGAAAATTCGAAGTCAACCTGATTAGAACTGATTTCAAATTTTAATGGTTTACACCTTATCAACGGTCGTCCAGCGAGACGTTAATGTCCGTGTATCTTAACAATCTGACTATGTGTATTTTCCTTGGCCACAGGTCAATACAATTATGATAATTTGTAAGCTCCTAGCGAGGTAACGTGATCTTGGCAAGGTTTGATTTTAAAATTATACGACACCAGACAATGATTCTTTATAAATGAAACACGAATTTATTGGCTGTTCTAGATTACATTAAACTAAGCTAAAACACACATAAACATACACACAGTTCTGAAGAATGAAAATGATGTTAATGGAGTTCTGAGGAAAGCCCAAAGTTTTAGCAAGATATTCGCTACAGTTCTCTTACTTGCAACCTGAGAACATCACAAAGCAGAGATTTTCTTATCTTTACTGCTTAACTCAATTCACCAGTTCAGCACCTATTTCAGCAGATGGAAGACCTTGTTTGTACTTGCGTTTGTGATGGCATTTCCTTGTTTGGCTGCTTGAGGGAATTCCGTTGCTGATTGGCTGTTGATCTGGCGCCTGAATGACGTTTGGATGACGTCCTTTTGGGAGAGCCCTCCGGAGATTGGTTGGTTTCTTGATGACGCAGAGGCTTGAGCAGTTCTGCTGAAAAGTCTGAGTTTGCAAGACTTTAAGTTCTTTGAAGATCTCTGACGATCACGAAGTTTCAACTGAAGTGTTTGAGTTTTAGATGACCGATCGCTTTGATGGTAAGCGTGTGAGCACAAGTTGGAGTGCTCGTAACACGGCGAAAAGAGAAGAAACAAGCAAGCAAGAGAGTCTGTCTTGCATTGGGTTTTTGATCCGCGGCAAGTCCGTCCCACGGCGCGATCTTCCAATCGACTTCTTGCAAGGCAGAGCGTGCATACATTAACAAGTGGCTTCAATTCATCACAAGAGGACACCATCTATAAAAGTTGTGTTAATACGTCTATAAAGATTCTTAAATGCAAGAATTGTACATACTATTAAAGTTTACTTCATTTCAACATTCTGCATTTGTCGTGCCCATTCGTTCAAGATTAAACTTCACATATTACACACATTTTAATATCCTCATTTCCTAAAAAGGGGTAATAAACACTGGTTAAAGTTGCACCGATTACATGAAACACGTCAAGCATATATAAGACATACAACATATTATTTGTGAATATGGTTGCCCTGTTATGCGCATAAATGTCTCGTTCCCTTCTCAGGGAACCATGGTTACATACGTAACCTGAGACGTTTTATCTGACCAAATGATTCACTGAATTGTGAATCAGTGCATGATTAAGTGAATCATTTGGGTCTGTTCTGGACTGAAATCTATCATATGACTTGCATGAGTCAAATGGACTACTTTTAGGATGCGTTTTTGTAAGAAAAGAGCAGCGGATTCTCTTCCACAGAAGAAACGAGTCAAACAGGTTTGGATCGACAGGACGGTGAGTAATGACACAATTGAAATGTTTGGGCATTCATTGACCTGGCTCTTTCTGTCCTGCCGGTGTGAGTTGTAGTACATGTACAGTAAATGAACATACTTTTCCAGAAGGCCAACAATTCACTAAAAAATTTTTTTTTATTGGTCTTATGGAGTATTCTAATTTGTTGAGATAGTGAGTTGGTGGGTTTTTGTTAAATGTGAGCCAAAATCATCACAATTAAAAGAACCAAAGACTTAAACTACTTCAGTCTGTGTGCACTGAATTTATTTAATACACGAGTTTCACAATTTGAGTTGAATTACTGAAATAAATGAACTTTTCCACGACATTCTAATTTATTGAGATGCACCTGTATATATAATAAACAACTTGGCTAACAAAAATATGTTCCGAGTATATTTTACTAACGTTCTCATTAAGTGAACATTTCTGAATGTTCTCTGAACTTTCAAAACATTTTTCTTTTTATTGTTTTAGAAACGTTTTTTTGTTGGTTGTGCAAACATTAAGGGAACGTTCCATTAATTTCGCAAATATTATGGGAATGCTACTTTTGAATTTTCTCTGTAGCAAGGCTGTAGAATTTAGTAGAGATGCTATGACATGTCTTTACCAATATCAGAGACTGCTAAATTGTCCCAAGCTATAATTTTAATCCAACAATTAAACGTCTGTTGTCTGCCGTTATTTCCCCATCAATGCCACAATCAAACCTACACCCTTTGCTCTGTACGTTCTGAAACAAGTAGTAACATTTAAAAAGGTTAGACAGACGTCCAGCTAAAACATTTCAGAAAAAAAAACATTCCATGAATGCTGTATTAATAATGTTTTTGTGCTAACGTTTTGAGAACATTATTAAAAGACCAGAGAACTTGGAGAACGTTTGTTCATAACTTTGAGCGAACCTTGACAGAACGTTCTGACAACATTCCAAGTTAATGGACATTGAATTGTCTTCCTAAGGTAAATGTATAGTAACGTGACATTGTTTACAAGCGATTTTAGTCTTTTCATGATTAAAACATTGATTGAACCCCTTTTTCCCAACACCTTCTGATGTTCATTCATGTTTATTTGCTGCTGTAACTAGTAGTAAAGAAGAAGAGATGATCGGTTGACGCAACACATTAAAAGGCACCAAAACCATGAATATTGTTTCGATTTTTAAAACATTGGCAGATCTCAGACCTGTGCCACTCCTGCCACCAGGCCTGACAGGAACACATCGAGCTTCGTGTTGGCAGCACTGATCCCACGGAACCGAGCCAAACACTGCAGACAGTTCCGGTAAGTGCCGAACACCACAGAGGATGTCATGGATATAGTGGTGATCGGCAAAGCCATTCCCTTAAAGAAGCCATGGACCTGCAGCAAAACACGAGCATGAGAACTTAGAGAGAGAACTGGCCGAATCTGACAGATAACATGTCTCTATTATCATTACTACAGTATGCACCTTGTTTTGCAACGCGCAAGCTATTTTCTGCGAAGACTTCCGATTCATTCCCCTGATAGCACATAGAGTGTTTGCTCATCTGCAATGCGTCTATAGGATGTTTCCTATTAGGTGTCGAATAGAAAATGTCTTTTAGATGTTTATGATGTAAAACTGACATCTTAGAGACGTCTATCAGATGTTTGTCCACAGCAGATGCTTTCCAGATGCAGTGATCTTGCAGACATACCCCAGATAGCACACATACATCTGCAAGACGTCTGTTAAAGATCGCTTCATCTGGAAAGCATCTGCTGAAGCGATCTTTAACAGACGTCTTGCAGATGTATGTGTGCTATCTGGGGTATGTCTGCAAGATCTAAAGATCTGGAACGCATCTGCTGTGGACAAACATCTGATAGACGTCTTTAAGATGTCAGTTTTACATCATAAACATCTTAAAGACATCTTCTAAACGTCTATTTGACATCTGATAGGAAACGTCCCATAGATTGCAGATGAGCAAACGCTCTAAAACATACGTCTTGCAGATGTAAATGCAGACGTCAAATAGACGTCTCCGTGACGTACGTGTGCTATCTGGGGTCTGGGTTTATAATTATGACGATACATTAAAATATTATAAGAAACACCAGTCTGTGATCAAGCAGCATAATGAGCTGTTTTGTACCGCTAAATATAACTGGATGCCAATGACACCGACAGTCTCGCGCATACGAATTATAAAACGCCACGCCGCTCTTATGTCAAAAATAAGGTGGATAGCTTAAACTTTCGTATTTTCCAAAAGAAATATGAGTGTGTTTGATTGTTTTTTGTGTTGCAGGAAGTTCAAATGATGGCGGGTTCCCATGGAAGCCAGTTTCCGCCACTAAATAAAACAAAAAGTAATTGCAACTTTTTATCTCACAATTCTGACTTTTTTTCTCAGAATTGCGTGATACAAATATTATACAGAGGAGCGTGTTATAAAGTCAAAATTGTGAGATATAAACTCGCAATTCTGAGAACATAGTGTTTTTTTGCCCCTCAAAATTGGACTTTATAACTCGCAATTGTGAGTTTATATTTCACAATTCTGAGAAAAAAAGTCAGAATTGCGAGATAAAAAGTCGCAATAACCTTTTTTTATTTTACATGAAGATCTATCATTGTTAAATTAAGAGAATAATAATTTGATTTATTAATTTTATGTATTTTTTCTTTTCTTATTCCAAAATTTCTTTTCCAGTTAAAATGCTGACTTTTATAAATGTTGTGCGTTATTTAACACAAGGATTGTGCCCAATGAAGACCTAACATTATTGCAAATTAAAAAATTTGATTACATTTAGATTTTTTTTTTTAATAAACATACTGATGTGCACTAATTTGCTTTCATGCAAAATATGAGTGTGTTTGATTGTTTTTTGTGTTGCAGGAAGTTCAAATGATGGCGGGTTCCCATGGAAGCCAGTTTCCGCCACTAAATAAAACAAAAAGTAATTGCAACTTTTTATCTCACAATTCTGACTTTTTTTCTCAGAATTGCGTGATACAAATATTATACAGAGGAGCGTGTTATAAAGTCAAAATTGTGAGATATAAACTCGCAATTCTGAGAACATAGTGTTTTTTTGCCCCTCAAAATTGGACTTTATAACTCGCAATTGTGAGTTTATATTTCACAATTCTGAGAAAAAAAGTCAGAATTGCGAGATAAAAAGTCGCAATAACCTTTTTTTTATTATTTTTTATTCAGTGGCAGGAACGGGCTTCCATAGGTTCCTTAAGATATCAACAACAACAAAAAGGATGATTTCTTGGATATATGAATTATGGTGGCAGTGCAAAATTAGTTAAAGTAAAACTAAAGACATAAGAAACATTTTCGTTATTTAATTTTAAAAATGTATAAAAAAGTAAACATATCATCTAGTCTCATTTTGATTTAGTTTAACTTGATGTATTAAAATAACATAAAATGAAATAAAAAATAAGTATATAAACATTTACATTAATAATAATAAAAATGACAAAAACTAAATTACTAACACTTGAACTAAAATTAAAACGAAATAGAAAAATACACAAAAAAAACATTCAAAATATAAATGAAATCTATATGTCTATGGTAAAATAACACTGCTTCACAGTGTTTTAGGGTTTCTTTATAACAGTAAAGATTCATCAGTAAACATTCAGATTTGAGGAATCATTCATATGTGGAAGTGCATTAATCATTAAACATGAAGTAAATGTACGTTTCGTACCCCTTCTCTTTTAACGGTGGTTACGATGCAGTGCCAGATTCCAGTGAACTGTTTCTGAATTTGGATTCTGACCTGTGCAGGGGTCAAATCAACATATTCATGGTCAGGAGATGATGTTACAGCAATGCATGTCTTAAGTTATGTGCCAAATCTAATATGGCACTTAATAATAATGTGTGATTGGCTGGAATAAGTGTACTTTGACAGTATCCAGTGGATAACCGACCGCCACACCACACGCTCCTGGAACACAACAACAGCACAGCAGAACAGTTTGTCCTGCAATATGTGATGAATAACATGCACTCGAATATGACACATACCGATATCAATCATTCTGAAGTGTCAATAACTAAATGTGTTTATTTGCCTTAAGGAACAGGGTTTACAAATGTTTTGTGTGAACTGAAACATGTTCAAATGTATTGTTTATAAAGTATTCTTCACATAATCTTCTGTGGGAATCCGATCAATGGAGACGTGAGCAATTAAGACCCAACATTATTTCTGATTTCTAAATAAATTAATATTTAATTTTTAAATTAAATTTTTGTCTTATTCATGCATTTTTATTGTCATATTAATCCAATTTTTGTATACAATTAAAACACTTAACAATTAGTTTATTTGTTTTAAAGTCAAATTTATATTTTTCTTAAGTATTTTTCTTTTTCCTATTTCTTTTTCTTTCCTATTAATATATTTATTTTCCAAATTATAATGAACTTTTTTAAATGTTGTGCTTCATTCAACACAAGGATTTTGCATGAAGATCTATCATTGTTAAATTAAGAGAATAATAATTTGATTTATTAATTTTATGTATTTTTTCTTTTCTTATTCCAAAATTTCTTTTCCAGTTAAGATGCTG
>NW_015662583.1:815695-840198 GCF_001515625.1 Sinocyclocheilus rhinocerous | reverse complement strand
TGCTTTATTTAACACAAGCATTGTGCCCAATGAAGACCTAACATTATTGCAAATTTAAAAATTTGATTACATTTAGATTTTTTTTTTTATAAACATACTGATGTGCACTAATTTGCTTTCATGCAAAAAAACAGTCAAGTACACCCTGCACCAGAGACTCTAGTATCAAAAACATTCAACGTACTGTATGGGTCTTCTCTCAAATCTCTCTGCAAAAAAATAGCAGAGAATTTAACCAAACAAACAACAGACTTTGAACTGTACCTCCAACTGATCCTGCAAGAAATTCGGCGAAATGCATCGTCCCGTATTCATTCTAAACGCCTATGACATTATTATCATAGTTTCTGATAAATAATTACACAATGCGACACTGTCGTGCTCCAGTGAAGGTTGTTGGTGTTAGTGCTTTTGTAACAGTCCCTCATTCTCACGTGGTTCTTCTGCAACTGCACCAGTTTGCTTATGCATGCTCTTATTTAAAAGCAATTAGCTACTTTATTTTTATTGACGCCTTTACGTGCATAACACGCGATGTGCATTTATTTGAACGTCTCTATGTGACTTTATAACTGGTCATTTTTGTATTTCTATTCTGCAAGCTCATGACAGGTGATTAGTTGCATTATGTATGTTATAGCATTTGATGAATAAACCTTTAGTTAATTAGTTCGGATTGATGACAGACCGACTGAATTTATTCGCACACGCATTGCAGCATTGGCGTTTGGACCCTAAACAGCATAAACAAGCTGATGCAACGCGGAAGAGAAATTACTAGTGCAATGAATCTTTAAACCGATTCCTTTTGAACGATTCTATTGAGTCGATTCGAGAGTCACTGAATTATGAGCTTGAAAATAGAGCGACAACAGCAGTATTGTGCCAAATATTTATTTATCTAAAAAAAAAAAAAAAGGAACACTTTTGTTCTATGTTACTAATGTAACTTACAAGGTTAGATGCATAGGATTCACACATAATTTCAATAGTGGAGCAGGAAGCCACATCACACAGGAGCCGAGTTTGGTTTATTGAATCTCTTTAATATAAATAACAAATCAAGGTCTATTTTATGTCTGTCTATCTATCTAAAATAACAATATCCCTGATAGCACACCCGTACGTCACGCAGACGTCTGTTTACATCTGCAAGACGTATTTTTAGAGTGTTTGCTCATCTGCAATACGCATCTAGGACGTTTCCTATCAGATGTCAAATAGACGTTTAGAAGATGTCTTATGATGTAAAACTGACATCTTAAATGCATCTATCAGATGTTTGTACACAGCAGATGCTTTCCAGATGAAGCAGCGATCTTTAACAGACATCTTGCAGATGTATGTGTGCCATCTGGGTTTGCTGAGTTAAAAACCGAAATGAATTGTTCGATCGAATCAATTAAATGAACCATTCGAACGAACCGATTCACTCAAACGAGTCGGATTCCCGGCGCTAGCGCTACTACGGCGAAGGCACGTCATGAATATTAATTAGCTCAACCTCCTATGGCTTGGCTAGACTACTGAATATTTAAAAAGAAAACCTAGCAATGACGTTCTCGGTAACCATCCAACAGCGAAGACCTGACTTGTGAACGGAAAAGCAAGGAGGAACAGGAATCCTTTTTAAATCCGCGGGTCGGGATTGGGCGCACGCACACACACCTCCTCGACACCCATCCATGCATCCAGAGCCCGCTACACAAATAGACAGTGCACCCAGCAGGTGGTAGACAAGCTAGTAGGAGAAATTTTCCACTACGACCCGCTTAGTGACTTACAGTTGGCGCAGACTCGACCTGCCAGCTGCGTTACCGCTACACCGCATCATCACAACCTGAAGACTTCTCACAGGTTACTCGGCACAGGACACTAACCAGCTCGAGTTAACTCTTCAAAACAGATCTGAGCTCCATCTAATCTAAAGGAACGGTTGTTTCTGTCAGCTTGAAGCAGTGATGGACTTCCTTGCTGGATGCATAGGAGGTAAGACATTTCTACCAGTACAGTAGAGTACAGTACATTCGTGTCTGCTAGATTAAGACTTAGATAAGCTTGTTAAGAGGGTCTAACCCGCGTCCAGTCTGCGTCTATATAAAATATAGATAGTATTTTTTTACATTCAGACTCCGTCTGCTCGTTCACACAGTTGAAGTGCAGTCATGCATATGTGTGGAGTTTATTTTGAAGTTAGTTGATGTAATTCACACGGTTTGATCGATTCACACATGCTGAATTATTTGTAGTGGAGCAGGAAGCCACGTCACGCTGGACACGTGATAAGAGTTTGTATGTATTGAATCTCTTAAACACACATGATAACTCTATTTTATGTGCTAAAGAGCTGATATAATTGAAGATTAGAAATGAGCAATCATGTCATATCTATCTATCTATGTAACTTTTTTAGCTGTTGGTTTTATATTCAGTCTGTTCAGGTTTTATATTCAGTTTAAATTCAGTTTGTTGTTAGTGAGCTATAAATGATAATTAATTATAATTATAATTCATTAAATTCAGTTTGTTGTTAGTGAGCTGTATGTTGAGGTGGTTGAGTCACGTGATGGAATTCTGCTCTGCCGCCTTTGAAGTAAAGACTGTTACATTGTGACTGCTTTACTGCTGCTGAATGATTAACGTTCTACATTTGGTTACAGTGTCAACCTTTTTCTTTGTGGTGGAAAAACTTGTTTAGTAAGTAATTGCTGCTTTTTTCTCACGTTTTTCTTTCTTTCTTTCTCACAAATTTCTGGCTTTTTTTCCTCGGAATGAAATGAAAAATGAAAAGGATAATTTTGAATTTTTATCTCAGAGTGTTGCGAACTTATATCTCACAATTCAGACATTTCTTCTTAAAATTGTGTTTCTATCTCACAATTTTGCGATTATATATAAATTATATGTGAGAAAAAAAGTCTTGAGTTATGAGATAAATAGTCACAATTACCTTATTTATTTATTTTTATTCTGTGGCGGAAACCAGTTTAAGCCGAAACGTTTACATTTTTGATTGATTAACAGATGATGTTGCAGTATTTATGTAGTACCCATGTTTTCTACAACTAATTTGAATAGGTTTCATTTGCACAAGATACAGTTTAGTCTTTATTATTTATTCAGCATTCGTTATAAATTCTATTGTAATGCTTCTGCATTATGGTCTTGGTCACAAATAAGCACTCAACTGGACAGATCTGGTCACAATAGCGAGTCTGTAATCAGTGTAGTAGGTAAAGGTGAAAGTTTAATAATCAGCTATTGATAAGGCAAATCTGAATATTGGCGCAGGACTTCAGCGTAGTAAACAAGCTAGATTCTCTCTGACGGATTGTTTGAATGTGATACAGGATAGAAATACTTCAAATGTGTACAGAATGGTAAGAGTGATTGATTTTAATTGAATATGTAACCTACAAGCCTCCTTGAAGTCGTCCTGTTCTCTTGTGCGAATAACAGTCATGCATGAGCTGCTGTGAAATGTGTTTCCCGGAAGAGCCCAGAATAACCCCCTCCCAAACGCCTGTCCATGTCCCGTCAAACGCAGAGGCGTCCCACACACCCCTGCAGGAGCCAATCCCAGCCACGGGACAGGGCCACGTCTCTCTCAAAGCTCCTACCGGCTCGTGTTTCATATTACAGATGTGAAGACACAGTGCTTCATAAAAGTTGCATCACAGGTGTCATTATGAGCCCAGTGCATCATGGGGGACAAGCCACAGTTTATGTTTCCCTACATATATATATATAACAAATATAAAAGATATGCATATATTGGTTTAAAATTAGTTTTAATTTTTTTACGTTTTTAAATCAGTAAATAAAAAATAAACAAGGCATGTTTTCCATGCTGTTTTTCACCAATGAATAACACAAGTAATAATTATATTTTATCTTTTTTATGTGCACCAATGTTACAATATTTAATAATAAACAGTGATATAATCAAACTTACTGACTATTAAAACATCTGTCTGAACACTCTCAGAATTACATTTTTATCAAGTTACATTTTTGTGTCAACAGCAAATATATTGTGAATATATTCTGTATGTCACTCAGTGCTGCTCTTTGCCTTTACTGTATCTATATATTTTTTGGTTTTACATAACATCACTGCCATCTTAAGTCAGCTCTCAGGGCTCGACGCTTACTTTTCTTTTTAGGAGCACTTGTGCTCCTAATTTAAACCCCTGCAGGAGCCAATCCCAGCCACGGGACAGGGCCACGTCTCTCTCAAAGCTCCTACCGGCTCGTGTTTCATATTACAGATGTGAAGACACAGTGCTTCATAAAAGTTGCATCACAGGTGTCATTATGAGCCCAGTGCATCATGGGGGACAAGCCACAGTTTATGTTTCCCTACGTTTATGAATGATTAAATTATGTGGCTTGTCATTTTTTCCATTTTAAATTAACTAGAGCTAGAAAACTAGAAATATAGCTGAAGTATTTTTTCCAACCTCTACTAATATGTATATAAAAACCTATGAAAAAATATACTAATTATTTATATATTAGGCATTTATTATGGGTGTGAGTGTATACACACACTCAATAATAAATAAAATAGATGCATGTACTAATATGTATGTGTATATATCTTATTTTATTATTTATATATTTCCCCTGAGCGATCACAAGTATGATGATGATCGGGTCAGTCGCACTGGTGCTCCTAAAAAAAATTTCATAGTCGCACGCAGTAGTTTTCAGTCGCAAATGCGACTGAAATGGTCGCACTGTCGAGCCCTGGCTCTTGTCCCCATTTGACGACTTGAGTCTGTAGCAAAGGACATGTTTTGATTGGTCAGTATGGACCAACGCCTTCGGTCTAGGCTGACTCCCATCAGCCCAAGCACATGTGCGTCCAGCCATGTGGATTCGTCATTGGTCTCCTTGGCATGGAGCAGTAACCGCTGATATGTAATACCCTGAGATGCTCATATAGATCTCCTGTGAGATTTCCAGTCCTATATTAGCATCTTTCAATGTCTGCCAACCAATGACTGACTGAGTTGTTGTGCTGAATCCAAAAAGATGGAAATAAAACACTGAAGATCCTAGAATTGACTCTGTTGTTCATATACAGCTGTGCTTACAACAGTTTTATGCAAAATTCAGCGCTAAATGTGGTCATGGGGCAATGCAGCATACAAGTGTAGGAAATGTTATATACCTGATTTTTGTTTTTAGTCAGAATTGCGAGTCGTAAACTCTGAATTGCGGGTCGCACTCTCTGAATCGCGGGTCGTACACTCTGAATCGCGGGTCGCACTCTCTGAATCGCGGGTCGTACTCTCTGAATCGCCGGTCGCACTCTCTGAATCGCGGGTCGTACACTCTGAATCGCGGGTCGCACTCTCTGAATCGCGGGTCGTACTCTCTGAATCGCCGGTCGCACTCTCTGAATCGCGGGTCGTACACTCTGAATCGCGGGTCGCGCTCTCTGAATCGCGGGTCGCACTCTGAATCCTCCCTTCAAAATCATTAAAAGCTGTCACTCATCTTAGTTCATCTCGATCTCACATCTGTAATCAATGAATCTCTCACTTTGCTTATGAAAGGATTCGTGAGATATGTCTGTGATACATTACTCAACGCTGCAAAAACACGTAGAAACCTTTGAAGCTCCCCTGAGCGATCACAAGTATGATGATGATCGGGTCAGTCGCACTGGTGCTCCTAAAAAAAATTTCATAGTCGCACGCAGTAGTTTTCAGTCGCAAATGCGACTGAAATGGTCGCACTGTCGAGCCCTGGCTCTTGTCCCCATTTGACGACTTGAGTCTGTAGCAAAGGACATGTTTTGATTGGTCAGTATGGACCAACGCCTTCGGTCTAGGCTGACTCCCATCAGCCCAAGCACATGTGCGTCCAGCCATGTGGATTCGTCATTGGTCTCCTTGGCATGGAGCAGTAACCGCTGATATGTAATACCCTGAGATGCTCATATAGATCTCCTGTGAGATTTCCAGTCCTATATTAGCATCTTTCAATGTCTGCCAACCAATGACTGACTGAGTTGTTGTGCTGAATCCAAAAATGATGAATGGAAATAAAACACTGAAGATCCTAGAATTGACTCTGTTGTTCATATACAGCTGTGCTTACAACAGTTTTATGCAAAATTCAGCGCTAAATGTGGTCATGGGGCAATGCAGCATACAAGTGTAGGAAATGTTATATACCTGATTTTTGTTTTTAGTCAGAATTGCGAGTCGTAAACTCTGAATTGCGGGTCGCACTCTCTGAATCGCGGGTCGTACACTCTGAATCGCGGGTCGCACTCTCTGAATCGCGGGTCGCACTCTCTGAATCGCGGGTCGTACACTCTGAATCGCGGGTCGCACTCTCTGAATCGCGGGTCGCACTCTCTGAAACTCTGAGAATCAAGCAAGATGTTTTTGGAGAAAAAAGAGATACAAACTCAGATTTGCAAGTAGTAAACTAAGAATTCAATGAAAAAGTTATAATTTTGAGAAAAATTGCAATTTTTTTATTAAGTGACGCAAACAGGTTTCTATAGGTATACAGTGTATGTTGCTCAATAGTTAAGCATTATTTCTCTTTTCTGTCCAGGTGCTGCCGGGGTCCTCGTCGGACATCCTTTTGACACGGTTAAGGTTAGTAATCATTGACTCGTGTTATTCGAGTGCGAGTGCTTTCGCTGCACGTAGGTTGAGCAAATCTGTCATCTGAACCGGCTGTTGATTTCTTAGGAACTCTCTTAAAACAAACGAGCAAACACTTATCATTGCTATTTTTGGCTGATGTTTAACGCAGGGAGCTTGTTTCTGTCATGACACTTTACTCCATCCTATCCATTTCATGCTGAACCCTGTGACTTAAAAATGACTTCTGTTGCTAAATAAATCATTTTGTGAAAGAACATTATACTGGTTCTGTGCTCACAGGGTAACTAACTAAAAGTAGTGACGCTATTAACTATGTTTATTTGTATTTATATTATTACATTTGTATTATATTTATATAGTATTCAATTTTATTTATATACATGTGTATATACATACACACACACACGCACAATAAATTGGCAAATTTTAATTTAATATTTATTTAATATTTTGATTATAATTTTTTGATGCTGCTGTTTTTTTATTACAGTTTTGTTATTCATTTATTTAGTGTGAATTTATCTGTTCAAGTTTAATGCTTTATAATATTTTTGTGCCAGATAAATACCGCTCTCATTTCTAAAAATAAATAATTAAAAACAAAATCACCTGATAGTTTGTTTCTAAAGATTATGCCCCTTATATACTGTATCTTTAATATAGTTAGCTAATTATGTTATTAACTTGTGTTTCAACTAAAATAAATACATTGCTAACTTGATGAGTGATTTATAATTTAAATATTTATCAATGTATTTAATTAATTTTCTGAATTATTAATACTGCTGTATAAAAGTAAAACAACATAAAATAATATTTCTGTCACTTGTATGTTTGTTTTAATTGTTTATTTATTATTTATTTTGCAGCTTCTTTCTTATTTTACTACTGTCTGTTTACTGTCTTGAATATTTAGGCCCTACTTGGAAGAACTTAATTGAGAAGTAATTGATTGATATTATGCCATTGTTTTTTCATTGTTTATATTTTTAGGCTGTAATGCATAGCATTTTTTACAGGTTACATTTTTTATATTTGTTTTTATTCAAAGTGACTTACAGTAAATGTGTTATTGAATCAATTCTTGCCAGGTTTAAAACTAGGCTGCAACCAGCGCTGTTCTTCAACCACTAAACCACAATGGCATTTCACCTGTTTCCATATTCAAAAGAAACTCTGAAGTACGAGCTCTTTTTATCATGGGTTTGTAGTCATCAGGTTGTCTCTCCTGTAGGTTCGTCTTCAGGTCCAGAGTGTGGATAAACCACTTTACCGAGGGACTTTTCATTGTTTCCAGTCCATCATACGTCAAGAGTCAGTGAGTGAAAACTCTTCAGTGGTTTTATGTTCTTCTCTTTAACTGCAGCACAAACACCTACGCTCACATAAAGCCATATATACTATAGAGCAAATCTCAACTAGCTGATGTTTTTTTTTTGGGGTCACAAAATATAACTATATTATTGGCGAGATCTAATCTACTAAATGCAACTGTAAGGCATGAAGATATTAAGATATTATAAACATTAACATCATGATTTTCTGTAAAGCTGCTTTGAAACGGTGTGTATTGTGAAAAGCGTTATATAAATAAATTTGACTTGATTTCACTCTGCTAGTCAATGAAAACAATTCAGATTTTTTTTAAAGGTTGTTCACATGAATATTTAAATGTGGACCCTATTAAAGTCTGACTTTATATATATATATATATATATATATATATATATATTTATGTGGTGCAATCAACATGCTGAAAAATGCAAGAGAGAGAGAAAAAAATTATATCATAGAGATTACATTCACAGACCCTTGCGCGTTAACAAAGACTACATGGGTAAGCAATTGTTCAGTTTCTTTGACAAGTACACAACTGTGACCAAAAGATCCTGTGTGTTCTGATTTGTGAGCGTAACAAGTTTGAAAACAAGTACTACTATTAAGGCTGGTTTCAGGATCTCAATGCATGTGCGTTATCTGTGTAAACCCAAAGGGGTGCGCTATATTGAAGTGTTCAGAGTCAACAACTTTAAAAAACGATAGAAGGACTGCAAAGAGAAGCGAGAAGGAAAGAAATTTTGTGCACGAGCTGAGGGACGACGAGGAAGAGGAAGACGTGGCGGAATCAGGAAGACTTTTTGTATATTTTTCTATAATAGATTTTTTTTATTATTTTTTATTTTATTTTTTATTTTTTTTGTGTAAGTCTTCTTTCATTCTAAAACTTAGTTTATTAGAGTCTCCAGCATTAAATGATTTGAGTAAATGTTTTTACTCAAAGTACATTTAATGGACTTTTTTTTTTGTTTCTCCTTGGAAAATATTAGAATTTTTAACAAATATGAAATATATTGATGTTATATAACTTTTTGTTATTGTTTGTTTGTGTTTTTGTGACATTATTGTATATAATTTACTTAAGTATTATTTTTTATGACTATTTATATTTTAATTTACTACTCATTATTATTGTTTACATTAATATTTTAATAATATTATTTAGTTACATTTTAAAATAATTATTCATGATGGATTAGTGAAAAAAAGAGCTCCGTATTACTATTTTTTTTTATTTTTAATAAATTTATTTTTTTTGCTGTTTACACTTGCACTGAAAACCAGATCTGTGTCGCGGGGAAAAGCGTGAAATCTGGGTCACATTCTGTTGCGGTGTAAGTGTGGTCAAGGGTGTCAAAAGTACTGAGGAACTGTATTTAAGTTCAAGTACAGAAAATGTGTCAAACATTTTACTCCATTAAATGTCCTACCTACGCAAAAGAGACTTCAGCTAAAGTAAAACATTTAATTGTACTTTAGTTGTACTTTAGAGATTTTCTCATTTTAGTATTTTTGATGCAAATTTTTTGGAAAATATTAGAATTTTTATTAAATATCAATATTGAAGATTGTATATAATTGTTTTGATTATTTGTTTATTTATTTTACTTGTTTGTTTGACTGACATGATTTCACTCTTAGTCAATTTAAACAGTTCAAAAATTTTAATTTTTTTTAAATTTATTTTATTACTATTTATTAAATGTAATAACTACAAATATTTTAATCAATTTCATTGCTAATTTTACTCGTTTCTCAATTATTAGAAAATAAAAATTTTTGTTTTATCCTAATGACTTCAAAAGACGAAGGTGAGTAAATGATAACAATCTTAATTTTTGGGTGACAATCCCTTTCAGACACTGGCTTTGAACTATAGTAGTGTTTATAATAAAACTACAGTAATATTTAAATTAATATTTTATTCTAATATTTTGTTTAATATTTTAGTCATTTTATATTGTACTTTATTAATACTTATTATTTAAATGATATATTATTTCGTTACTTTTTTACAGTTTTACAGTAAATATTGTTAAATTATTTTATACAAGTCATTGAAGTATAGTTCTTAAGACTTGTGTATTTTATCATTCTCGAGTGCCATGGAGATAGTCGTTGATGCTGATACGGCATAAAATGATTAAATTTTTTTTTTTTTAATTACTCAAATATTTGATGCCTCTGGTGCTGTCTTTGATATCTTTGCATTTATGCATGCAAATAAATGCAGCTTGGATCACTTTGCTTAACCTTCTCCGCAGATGTTTGGCCTTTATAAAGGCATTGGGTCGCCCATGATGGGCCTGACGTTCATCAACGCCATCGTCTTTGGTGTTCAGGGTAACACCATGCGCATGTTGAGTGAGGATACACCTATGAACCAGTTCCTAGCCGGAGCAGCGGCCGGCGCCATCCAGTGTGTGATCTGCTGCCCGATGGAACTGGCCAAGACCCGAATGCAGATGCAAGGAACGGGCGAGAAGAAGTCGTCCTCTCGGAAGGTCTACAAAAACTCGCTGGACTGCTTGGCTCGCATTTATCAGCGCCAGGGCTTGCGGGGAGTCAACCGGGGAATGGTTACGACTCTTATCCGGGAGACGCCGGGCTTCGGCGTTTACTTCCTCGCTTACGACCTCCTGACGCGTTCGCTGGGATGCGAGCCGGAGGACCCGTACATGATTCCCAAACTGCTGTTCGCCGGCGGCATGTCGGGAATCGCGTCCTGGCTTTCGACATACCCGGTGGACGTGATAAAATCCCGGCTCCAGGCTGACGGGGTTGGCGGAAACTACCAGTACAGCAGCATCATGGACTGCACGAGGAAGAGCATCCAGCGCGAAGGTTGGCGGGTTTTCACGCGTGGACTTACTTCCACTCTTTTACGGGCTTTTCCAGTTAACGCAACCACTTTCGCGACGGTCACCCTCTTCCTTTTGTACGTACGTCCGAACGACGGTCCGAAAGATTGCGAAGCTGCTCCGGGTCCGCATCACGCGCCGTTGCAGCAGCAAGTGCAACCATCCAGTCTGTGAGTAACCTCATCTCTCTGGGATATCAACTAGCTTGTAGCACTTCCCAAATCATGGCTGACCTGTTACTAAACTAAACGAACAGCTGCTGTGCAGTCAGCACATCTGTCCAGTGTAAACAGAATTGCACAACCTTTCTATCTGTACACTGACTTGAGCTCTGCATTTGTAAACGTATTTTTATATTCAATGATATTTAACAAACACGTTCCCTGTGTCTGCCTTACGAGAGCTGAAAGTATCCGACCTGTGAAAGTAAGAATTTGCATGTTGATGTAATCAACAGCTCCTTCTGTTGTTACTTGGCAGAACTAGAAAAACTTGCTTTGTCATTGCAAATTATTGCTACACTGAAGAGAAACCAGTGTCTAAACAAATCCTCCCAAACATGCATCAAGTTTAGTTAGGGTGGACACCAATTGATGTGAATGAAAAGAGACTGTAATGTGTAGACGTGTAGCCCATTGGATGTAGGTTGTGCCGTCTTAAGGTTATAGTGTGTTTCCAGAGGTTTTGGTCCACTGGAAAGATGCTTTTTGGAAAGTTAGTTACCAAGGTCCTTCTCAGCCTTGTTTTTGTTTGCATCTAATCTAACATGGCCTCTACCCTGACTAAGTTAATACCCCGGACAAAAGATTAAATTTGTACTCTCAACCCCACCCAGGCATGGACAAATATGACTTTGGCACTGGAGAAGATAGTCTTTGTTATTATGATGTTTTTAATCTGAGGAGTGAGAACCTCCTTTTAGTGGAAGCTCCTGGTGAAATTGAAAGGTTACGATATCTTGGCCCACTTTTCAAGCTGTGCAATGAATATGGTAGACACCAAATTACATTTGCCAATGTTCCCAAGTTTCTAAATCACTATCACTAATATGATGTCTGAGGAACTGTTGATATCATCTACTTGAATTGTATTAGCTTGAATTCATTTGGTTGCTGGTGTACTGAAAAGAGAATGAACCAAAGGTTTTTGTCCGACAAATCAAATTCTGTCCCCTCAGTGTAAGTTATGAGTACTTTCCTTGTCCAAGCGTCTTCTGCCCTGAAATTATGGTTTATCTACAAAATTAATGCAGTATTTGCATGTTTTCTGTAACTTATTAAAGTGTTGGGATACAAGTTGTATCTGCCCCAGTGGACGTCCACTGTAACTATATCTATACTGCTATTAGAGTTTTAAATGACCTGCTGTGTTTAAATAACATCTTTTGATTGACTGAAGCATGTGGGTTGTCTCTTGAGTTATACTGTAAGATCAATATATTTTATGCTTGTATATATCGAGGCTGGAATTTTCTCAGCATATAGAAAGATGTGTATATAGATTTGCATATGTTAGATTTCAAAGTACTGAAGGTAGGAGACTAAAACATACACTTGGGAAAGAAGTGTATAACAGACAGAAGAGGTTTCTGTAATGGTTACAGATTGTATGTTGTATTAAATGTAAATATGTAGTATTCCATTAAAAAGGGAAGTTTAGACAGATGCATTGAAAACAAAATATGTTTTGTGTGATATCTGTGAGAAATGTAAATAAACTGTATGTTACGGAGTTAGATTGGTTGCAGAAGTACTAAAGTGGTTTCAATTTGAATAGTTTGTTTTCTTTATTTTTCAAGTTTGTTGTTACTGCTGTTGCTGAACAGATAGAACTGTACTGAATCTGATCAAATGTTTGTCTTATTTTTGTATAAAAAACTGTTCTGTGCTGCTCCCATTTGAAAAGTGGTTGGCCTCATCCAATTTACCAATTGCTTTTGGTCAGCTAAAATATGTGAAAATAAATGGGATAACTAATAAGTCTTGTCTTTTTTGTCTTTATATATATATATATAATATATAACTTGTTGTCAATTGATGTTGACATGTCATGTGGTGTGATAAACACAAGAATGAGATTCTGTGATTTTAAAAGTATTTTATTTCAGTTTCAACATGAAAATACATTTCAAATTATTAGCCAAAACATTCATTATTGAGTATTGCCTTTGTTTTTTGTTTTTTCAATTATATTTATGGTTTGACTAATGTTTAATCCTTGTTACGCCCCATCTAGGGTAAGGGCGCCAAAAGGACAAACAAAAACCAACTAATTCTTGTACCTCTAACTACCCTAGTTCACAAAAGAAAAGAAAAGAAAATACAATTCCCTACCTCCCTATCCAAAAGCAATCAATAAAAGGTTCCAACAAAAATGGCGTCGCTCTCCCTACTTCCCCAGAACGTTATGCACAATTATTTACAAAGGTGAGCAAACAGGGGCAATCCAGAATCAAGGCCAAAGAACATGCAGTGGTCGGTATTACAAATGAGTGTGCTAAGCAAGAAAAGAAAATACAATTCCCTACCTCCCTATCCAAAAGCAATCAATAAAAGGTTCCAACAAAAATGGCGTCGCTCTCCCTACTTCCCCAGAACGTTATGCACAATTATTTACAAAGGTGAGCAAACAGGGCAATCCAGAATCAAGGCCAAAGAACATGCGGTGGTCGGTATTACAAATGAGTGTGCTAAGCAAACTAACAAACAACAATCAATCTCTCACAGGCAAACACTCAAATAAACACAGAGATACTCTTAGTCTTACTAACATGTCTGTAACTAACTAGCAGGGTCAAGCAGAGCAAACAGCAAGTGAGCACAAGGCTGATGCAGGAAGTGGTGAAGGAGGCTTTTATAGGCAGCTAGGAGTCAGCTGACTGGGCAGGGCGTGGCACCAATTAGACTGCAGGAACCAATCGTTCTTCCTGGACAGAGACACACAAACACCTCCCAAAACAAAAGAAAACAGAAATAGAACAAAAGGGACGTATCAATTCTTTAGAGGGATTCCTGATTCTAATCTTAAAACTAGTGAACAAACAAGTCTAGGTTAGATTACACTACTCAAGACACATTACTCATCCTGGGATTTTTTTCCAGGTACACCATCTCTAGTTTTAGCACGCAGCTTGTTTACTTGAGATTCTGCAATGTCTGCCCGCTCTTCTGCCTCTTCCAGCTCGTGCTGCAGTTTTCGTAATTTGGCCAAGTTGGCATTTGCCTGTTCCTCGGCTTCTTCAGCAGAACGTTTGTAAGATTTAACTTTCAGTTGTAGTTTGTCCGCTAAGTCTTGCAGTCTTGCCAGGTTCTTGCGATCCTCGTCTGTCTGATAAGTCAGCTCTTTTATGCGTCGCTCATACTTTCTCACACTTTTAATGGACTCTGAACCTCGCTTTTGCTCTGCATCCAACTCATTCTCAAGCTCACGGATACGTGCCTCCATTTTCTGTAGCTGCTTTTTCCCTCCTTTCATTGCTACTTGCTCTGCTTCATCTAGACGGTGCTGTAGGTCCTTAATGGTCTGTTCCATGTTCTTTTTCATCCTTTCAAGGTGTGCACTAGTGTCTTGTTCCTTCTTTAACTCTTCGGCCATCATAGCTGCATCAGTAATGGCTTTCTTTGCCTTTTCTTCTGCATTGCGATTCTCTTGCACTAGCTCCTCCATTTCATTTTGCAACTGAAGCAGATCAGATTCTTGTTTTTTCTTTTGGTTGATGAGGCTAGTGTTTTGGGAGTGTAAGAGTTGCATCCTCTCAGTTGCTTCAGTAAGTTCATGTTCAGCTAGTTTGCGACACCTCTCTGTTTGTTCCAGCACTGCTCTCAGTTCTTCTAGTTCTGCTTGAATCAGGTTGTTTCTGCGCTCCAACAGTGCAATGTTTTCTTTGAGATCATCATTACTGTGAAGTGTGTCGTCCAGCTGTAGTTGAGTGTCCTTTAAGCATGACTGGATCATCTTCAGCTGCTTCTGGGCATCAGCTGCCTGCCTGTTGGCCTGGCTCAATTGAATTTCCATTTCATTAAGGTCTCCCTCCATCTTCTTTTTTACTCTTAAGGCCTCGTTACGGCTTCTAGTCTCTGCCTCAAGAGACGCCTGCAAGGATTCAATCATACGCTGGTAGTTTCTTTTTGCTTGTTCCATTTCCTCATCCTTCTCAGCCATCTTGCGCTCAACATCTGCCTTCAACTGGTTGAATTCCAGCTGAGCTCGTAGGATCTCACCTTCTTCATGCTCGACTGAAGCATCAGCTTCTTCTAGTGCAGACTGCAACTTTGCTTTCTCCTGTTCCAGCTGTTTCCTCAGTTTTTCTAACTCATGAACACACTTTCGTCCTTCACTCACTTGATCTGTTAAGTCTGAGATCTCCTCCTGTAGATTCTTGTTTTCCCTCTTGACAGTCTCAAGGTGATCTAGCGTTTCTTCATAAGAATTCTTCAGTTTAAAGAGCTCTGTACTTAAGCTGCGGGCTTCCTTTTGTGCTCCCTCAAGCTCACATTGTGACTCTTCATACTTTTGCTTCCACTCTGCAATGACTTTGTCAAAGGATCTCTGTTTTTTGTCCAGGGCCGCAGATGCTGCATTTGACCGTTCAAGATCTAGCATCAGATCCTCAATCTCATTTTGCAGCCGATGTTTTGTTTTCTCAAGAGAAGAACACTTTGCATTCACTGCTTCCACTGCTTCCTCTGCTTCTTGCAATTTTTGTACAAGTTTCTTCTTGGCTTCCTCCAGTTCCTCCGTTCTCTGAATTCCGTCAGTCTCATACCTTGCCCTCCATGTTGCTACCTCTGTATTGGCCTTGGATAATGCCCGTTGGAGCTCAGCTTTTGCTTCTTGTTCCTCTTCAAATTGCTCTCTTAGTAAGTCACAATCGTGACGGGCTGACTGTACAGCATGAGCAAGAGCACTCTTTGCTTTCACCTCTTCCTCAAGTTGCCTTTTCAGGTCTTCAAGTTGCTGGGTGTAGGAGGTCTTTCCTCTAGTGAGTTGGGAAATCAGACATTCCTTCTCCTCGAATTGTCGTCCAAGTTCCCCATTTTCAGTCAGCAACTTGGCTTTCTGGGTAGACGTATCATTCAGTGCTCTCTGTGCTTCTTCAGCTTTTGACCTATGCTCATTCATCTGATCTTCCAGTGAACGGCACATCTTTTCAAGATTTACCTTGGCCTTTACCACACTCTCCATGTTCGAGGAAAGGTCATCCAATTCCAACTTGAATTCAACTTTTTCTTTCTCTAACTTTTGTTTGACCCTTTGCAAATTGTCAATCTGTTCCCCTAGTTCAGCCACACTGTCTGCATGCTTCTTCCGAAGGGAGGCAGTGGTGACCTCATGGTGAAGGGTGGCTTCCTCAAGGTCCCTGCGTAACTTTTGAAACTCTGCCTCCCTTTTTTTATTGAGTTCTACCTGAGCACCTGTGGCCCCACCTGCCTCCTCTAGGCGCTCACTGATGTCCTCCAGTTCTCGAGAAATATCCGATCGTTGTTTCTCCACCTTTGCACGAGCCGCACGCTCCGCATCCAGCTCCTCCTCCAGTTCTTCAATTCGAGCTTGATTTTCTTTAAATTTTTTCTGCAACTGTGCTGAAGCTGTTTGCTCATCTTCAATCTTTCCGTTCAGCTGATTAATTTCGAAGTCTTTCTTTTTAAGTTTTTCCTCTAGTTGCTGTTTGTCATTCTCCAAGTCCATTACACTCTCCTGAGTCAGTTTCACGTCTCCTTCCATTTTTCTCTTGATACGCTCCAAGTCCATCCTGACTTTTTTTTCTTGTTCCAATGAGCCCTCAAGGTCATCCACCTGTTGTTCAAGCTTAGCTTTTGCTTTTGTCAATGTATTTACTTTGTCCTCCTCACTTTGAAGGTCATCCAGTGTTTGCTGGTGAGCCTCTTGTAGAGCTTTTTTCTCTTTGGTGAGTTTCATTATGTTTTCATCAAGGGATGCCATTTCCTCAGTCAGATTCTTCACTTTGTTTTCAATGGCATGTTTTTCCTTTTCCACCTTGGCCAATGTCAGCTCCAGGTCATCTATATCTTTCTTGAGCTCAGAACATTCATCCTCCAACTTGCGTTTCTTGACTGTGAGGTCTGCATTTATCTCTTCCTCATCCTCTATACGTTCTGACAGCTCTTTGACTTTAGCTTCTAGCTGGATTTTGCTTTTTATGAGCTGTTCACATCGTTCTTCGGCATCCATTAGCGTGTCCTGCTCTGATTGCACCTGAAGAAGCAAATCATTCTTCTCTTGAAGAAGAGTGACCATTTTCTCTTCTAACTCTTTCCTCCTGGCCTCAGATTTCTCCAAAGCTTCTTTTAACGTATTGAATTCATCCTTCATGTTTGCCATCTCCTTTTCAGACTCCGCACTCCTTAGCAAAGGTTTTATCTTAAAGAACAGTTTCATCCATGGCCAGTTTTTCACACCAAGGAAGGAACGAAGGTTCCACTGGATGACCATGAGGGCATCTCTACGTTCCACAAGTTTCTGATACTCGACTCTCATCAGTAATCCACGAGCATAAGCTTGGATCCTAGTGAGGATACGAGCGAGTTGGTCATCTCGCATCTCTTCTAACATACCAAGCAGGCCAGCTTTAAAAAAGACTTTTGTGTGGCCAAATTTGTATTGCGTGTGATCGATGTCTAGTGAGCCTAACAGCTTCTCGGCACTTTTCTTGTTTTCAATGAACTGACCTTCTGGGATGGCAGATGCATTTAGGATTCTGTACCTCTGTTTGAAATCACCATAGAGGATCCTGTTTGGGAAACCTTTCCTGCAAATCCTGATACCCTCCAGTACACCATTGCAGCGAAGCTGGTGCATGACCAGACAGTTGTCCATGATTCCAGGAGTTTTGCTCTCATTTGGAATCAGACATCGGACAAAGTGTGGGTTTGTGGTTTTCAGATTGGTCATTAATTTGTTAAGGTTTTCTCTGTGCAGAGCGGACACTGTCTGAAAAGATGACCCCTTTTTCTTGGCCCCTTTCCCACCTGACTTTTCTGCTGCATCTCCTCCTGCATAATTTGAGAATAGATGACTCAACAACTTCAAAGAGGATTTCTGATATAGCCCAACTACGGTTTCATTCAGTGGGTCTTTGTTCTTCACCAACCAGCCAGAAATGTTATAGTCCACAGTACCTGCATAATGGGCTAAGGCAAAGTGTGCTTCTGCCTTTCCCTTCACAACTCGTGGCTTTTGGAAAATGTTTGTCTTGCCCAGATGGTTGTCATATAACTTTGCTTTGAATGTCTGATCACTGGCCTTTGGAAACATGCACTCTTCCTCCAGAATGGACATGATCCCTAGGGGTTTCTCAATCAGATCGATGCAGGCTTGCAGATCCATCCCGAAGTCAATGAACTCCCAGTCAATCCCCTCTTTTTTGTATTCCTCTTGTTCCAGGACGAACATGTGGTGATTGAAAAACTGTTGCAGCTTTTCATTTGTGAAATTGATGCAGAGTTGTTCAAATGTGTTGAAATCAAAGATCTCAAAGCCAGCAATGTCTAGCACACCGATGAAATGCTGGCGATGTTGCTTTGTGACAAGAGAGTGGTTAATTCTTACCACCATCCAGCTGAACATTTTCTCATACACTGACTTTGCCAGTGCACCAATTGAGTAATACACTTGGTCCACACTCTGTCCTTTTGTGACATACTCATTGCCTACCTTGACCCTTGGATGGCAGAGTCCTTTGAGCAGGTCAGCAGAGTTCAGCCCCATTAGATAAGCTGCCTTATCTGCATCTTCAGTACCGTCAGGCTCTGCCTGCTCTTCACGCTGTTTCTGTTTGAATTTCATATTGCCATAGTGCATGATAGCACCTGTCAGCTTGTAGACTCCCATCTTTTCTTCGGCCGTGAAGCCAAGTACATCAAATGCCTTGTCAGTAGCAACCAGCTCCTCATTGTCATTGATGGACGCGACGGATACTTCTCCTTGGGAGATGTAAGAGTAGTCATATGGATTATTGGTTATTAACATCATGTCCAGTAGTTCAGGCTTTTCATTGGACAGTATTTGGAAGAAGATATGGTAGTTCCTTTCAGCTTTTAGTTGGAAGGTTACCCGAGACTTCTCCAGCAGGTACGTTTCAATATCAGCGGAGGAGAGTTTACCGCTTGTCCCAAAATGAATGCGGATGAATTTCCCAAAGCGAGATGAGTTGTCATTTCTCAGTGTTTTAGCATTGCCAAAAGCCTCAAGTGCAGGGTTAGCCTGAATAATTTGATCCTCCAGGGTTCCCTTGCTGGAGTCTTTCTTTCCAGTCGCTCCACCAGCAGCAGCAATGCTTGCAAAATACTGGATGACTCTCTTGGTGTTGACGGTCTTCCCAGCACCGGATTCTCCGGTGATAAGGATGGACTGGTTCTCCCGGTCAGTTAGCATGTATTGATAAGCATTATCTGAGATAGAAAAGATGTGAGGTGGGGCCTCTGATCTCTTCTTACCTCTGTAAGCAGTGACTACTTCTGAGTCGTACACGGGTAACCACTTGTAAGGGTTGACGGTTGCACAGAACAGCCCAGAGTAGGTGTAGATCATCCAGGCTGCATAGCGCTCTTTGAGGTTGAACAGCACTGCAGGCTCGTGAAGGAAAGTAAGCATCGCCATGTCTTCGATTTTATCGAATTTAGGTGGGTTCTGGGGATGGACGTCTCCGTCCTTGACAGTCACTGTCCTCCCATCCTCAGTCTTAACAGTGACCTTCCCTCCTTCCTTGCTGACAATTTGCCCCTTCACATACTCCATCTTTTCATCCACAACAAAGCATTCAGTCTTGATGTCAAAGGCTCTTGTCTGAGCTTCCAGACGCTCTTTATCCGACTTCCTCAGGAATGGAGCAGCCTTTCCGAACTCTGCCATCATAGCATCACCCATAGTGACTGCTTGAGATTTCCAGGTACAGTGAGATTTGATGAGCACACCTCGGCTGAGGAAACTTTAGAGACACAAACCACTAGTGCTGGGTTTTTATAGAGAGTTACGGAGATCCAAATAAGGATGTGAAAGGAAAGAACACAGGGACAGGGTTTTTATCAAGAGTTAAAAGTGGTGTGGGGTCAGTAACAAGACCTTTAGTTGTTGATACCCTTATATAGACAACAAACACCTCCCTGATTGTTTCAACATTAGACACATTACACATACCTCTAGCATTAAGCATGGCCTTCACATTTTCTTTGCAATTAATGCAATGTGATACATCATATATTATACATACACACATTGTTTATGTGATTCATGATTTAGAGAAATTATGCGGTGGGGCCCCAAAAGCCTGAGACCACACAGATTTTTTTATTTTTTGTCAAATTGTTATGCTAATAATATAATTTGTAATGGGGAAAATGGAATGGAATGCATATATATATATATATATATATATGTATATATATGTATATATATGTATATATATGTATATATATATATATGTATATATTCATATTCATATATAAGATATCTTTTTTTTCTTTTTTAGAAATGAATGCTTGTATTTAGTAAGGGCACATTAAATTGATCAAAAGTAACTTCATAAATTAATATTTTTATTCAGCAAATAAGCAGTAAAGTGGCAGTAAAGACATTTATAATGTTACTAAAGATTTCCATTTCAATTAAATGCTTTCTATTTATCAAAGAATCCTGAAAAAATTTGTTTATGGTTTTAAATATTAAACTATATTCAACATTGATAATAATCAGAAATGTTTCTTGAGCAGCAAATCGTCATATTAGAATGATTTCTGAAGATCATGTGACACTGAAGACTGGAGTAATGATGCTGAAAATACAGCTGCGCATCACAGAAATAAATTACATTTTACAATCTATTCACATAGAAAACAGCTATTTTAAATCTTAATAATATTTCACAATATTACTGTTTTTACTGTATTTTTGTTCAAATAAATGCAGCCTTGGTGAGCAAAAGAGACTCAAAAAGAATATATATATATAAATCTCACTGACCCCAAACCTTTGAACAGTCGTGTGCATACATATATTCCAAAATAATATAATAATTTAGGAAAATATTGCATGGGAAATACTAAACAGAAAACAGTTTATATAATGTTCGAGTTAAGTAGGACAAAGCTGTTGTGCTCTTAAGGGAGCTGAGAGTCAGGAATCTGTTTTATCTTTGTTTGGCTGCGGCTTTATCAGCGCTCCTCTGATAGATGCTGCAGATCGCTGACAGTGAAGGACGTCCCGACTCATCCTCACTCAGAAACACCCCTGAAATAGAACGCAGGAATGAAAAGAAGGCTGTTGCTCTTCTGTTATTATCTGCCTCTCTGCACTGTCGCTGAGCCTCATTCATGAAACAAGAAAAACAATCTGTGAAACTCATCTCTCAATCCATTCTTATAAATGTATGCATGCATGCAAAAACTTCTGTAAGAGTGGTTTTATGAATGACTTGCATTTCACGAATGAGGCGCAGTGTTCCTAATAAAATGGTCTAAGCAAAGATGAAAACAATGACTAAACTTTAAGTACTAGCTGATGAACAGAGAATCAAGCATTTTCTTTATGCAAACTTTAATTTGAAATCTCATTAAGCAGAATTATGACAATGTACTGATGTGTTCATGGTCATGATGTAATGAAGTGATTTTATTTCATGCATGAAACAAGCGTTGGTTTAGTATTATTTGTATAGTATGTATACTTGTATACTATTTGTTAATTATTTGATATAGCTTTCATTTTATATTTTCAATTTTTGATGTTATAGTTTCACATTGTGTTATTTTAGTTTCATTTTAATATATATATATATATATATATAATTTTCATAGTAATTTTGTTATGTGCTTTTATTATTATTATAATTTTTTTTATATTTCTATTAGGCTTTAATTGGTTTTTCAATTTTAGTTTTAGTAATTGTAGTACTTAAACTTGTCAGTTAGCTGCTAAGGCAACATAAATTTTTTTTATTTAATTTATAAGTTTTTTAAGTTTAAGTGCTTCATCTAATATTCATATTTTATTTTATTTCACTTATTTCGATTAACAAAAAATATTTTTAATAGATTTATATTAACTTTTGTTTTTACAATTTTGAGTTTAGTAATTTTATGTGCTTTTGTAATTTCTATTCGTTTTTTAATATTTCTATTTAACTTTATTTTCCAGGTTTGGTTTTAGTCATTGTAGTACTTTTAAACATTTATAATTTTCGTTTAAGTTAAGTTGTTTTGCCTAATATTTATATTTAATTTAATTTCAGCTTTATTTCAGTTAAAAAAAATTATTTTGAATAGTTTGAGTCAAAGTTATTTATGTAGATTTATATTAGTTTAAATTTTTACGGTTTCAAGTTTAGTCATTTTGTTATGTGCTTTTGTCTTTTTTTATATTTCTATTTAGCTTTATTTTTTAGATTTAGTAATTGTAATACTTTTAAACATTTATCATTTTTGTTCACATTTTTAGGCGTTTCATCTAATATTTATATTTTATTTAATTTCAGCTTTACTTGAGTTCACAAAAATTATTTTGAATAGATTTAGTCAAAATGTACAATAACAGCACTTCATGAAATGTGCAAAAAAAGAAACTTCATATGCATGTTATGATTTTACAATCGGTGTTATTTCAGTATAATTGAGATTATTTTGAACCGTTTTTATTTTAAGATTTTTTCAGGGGTTTTTTTTGTCATTTTATTTTTCAGTTTTAGTTTTCAAACTTGAGGTTGAGTAAGAACACCTGAAATATTTGTCAGTATCAGATATGTCCTCTCATAAGTATTTAAGTGCTACATAAGTAAGTGAGGAGCTTATCAGGCAGTAGATTAGCTGACAGAAGTGTTCACGCTACACAACGCCTGATATAATCAGTGTGTGGTCAAAATAATCAGATAGCGATTACAGAATGAAAACAGCCAGAAGGAGACTGCATTTCTGAAATGATCTACCTGAATGTGAGCTTCATCTCAATGATTATAATTATGATAAGGACTCATTAAACAGCCATCAATCATCAGACGTGGTTAAGAAGCTGCTTCTTGCTTGTTTAAACCATGCATGCAATACAATCAGAGTGTTATATAGTACATCCAATGCATTTTGTAAATGTAATGCTTGCTTAAAAACAAGATATGCAGAGTTGACATGCGATTTAACACAATTGCTGACAATTTAGGAATTATAAAAATCATTTATTGTCCTTTAACCTCTTGGAATACAAAATAAAAACAGCATTGAGTGTCTCCACAGCTGCTGGTTTACAGAAGAGCTTGAGTTCAGTTTCCTAGACACCGTTATCATAACATTTGACATAATTTAGCAGACGCTTTTATCCAAAGCTGTACAACAATAGAAGTTACATTTTAAAGTCAACATGATTCATAATTCATATTTCTGGTTTCATCGCTATGGACACTTTTTTTTCTGCAAGGGGATAAAAAATAAAAGGTAATTGTGTCTTTTTAATCTCACAATTTTGACTTTATATCTCGCAATTCTAATTTCTTTCTCCCAATTCTGACTTTGTATTTCACAAATTTTTTTTTTTTTTTGTATTTTTTGCAATTCTGACGTTATATCTTGGAATTCTATTTTTTTTTATCTTGCAATTCTAACTTTATATCTCACAAGTAATTTTTTTTCTCGCAATTCTGACTTTTTTCTCACAATTTCAATTTTATTCTCCTATTTCTGACTTTATATCTCACAATTCAAATTTTTTCTCACAATTCTGACTTTATATTTCGCAATAAAACATTTTTTTGCAATTCTGAGTTTATATCTCACAATTCAAATTTTTTTTTTCGCAATTCAATTTTTTTTTCCTCAAAATAGTTTTTTTTTTCCGCAATTAAATTTTTTTTTCTCCTATTTCTGACTTTATATCTCACAATTCTGACTTTTCTCCTAAATGTCTTGCTTTATATTTCGCAATTCAGAATTTTTTCCTGCAATTCTGATTTTTTTGTTGCAATTTTTACTTTTTATCTTGCAATTAAAAATTTTTTTTCTCAAATTCGGACTTTTTTTTCTCACAAATCTGACTTTTTATATTGCAATTCTGTTTGTATCTCACAATTCTGACCTTTTCTCCTCCAATTCTGACTTTATATCTCACAATTGTAATTTTTTCTCACAATTCTGACTATATTTCGCAATAAAAAAATTTTTTGCAATTCTGAGTTTCTATCTCACAATTCAAATTTTTTCTTTCAATTCAAATTTTTTTTCCTCACAGTTCTGATTTTTTTTTTTTTTGCAATTCTAACTTTATATCTCACAATTACATTTTTTTTCTTGCAATTCTGACTTTTTTCTTACAATTAAATTTTTTTTCTCCTATTTCTGACTTTGTCTCACAATTCTGACTTTTTCTCCTAAATGTCTTGCTTTATATCTCGCAATTCTGAATTTTTTTGTTGCAATTTTGACTTTTTATCTCACAATTCAAATTTTCTTTCTCACAAATCTGACTTTTTATCTTGCAATTCTGTTTGTATCTCACAATTCTTACCTTTTCTCCTCCAGTTCTGACTTTATATCTCACAATTCTGACTTTTCTCCTAAATGTCTTGCTTTATATTTCGCAATTCAGAATTTTTTCCTGCAATTCTGATTTTTTTGTTGCAATTTTTACTTTTTATCTTGCAATTAAAAAAATTTTTTCTCAAATTCGGACT